>NC_142085.1:91647061-91899561 GCF_054644295.1 Miniopterus natalensis | reverse complement strand
AAACCCTAACCCTAACCCTAACCCTAACCCTAACCCTAACCCTAACCCTAACCCTAACCCTAACCCTAACCCTAACCCTAACCCTAAAACCCTAACCCTAACCCTAACCCTAAAACCCTAACCCTAACCCTAACCCTAACCCTAACCCTAACCCTAACCCCTAACCCTAACCCTAACCCTAACCCTAACCCTAACCCTAACCCTAACCCTAACCCTAACCCTAACCCTAACCCTAACCCTAACCCTAACCCTAACCCTAACCCAACCCTAACCCTAACCCTAACCCTAACCCTAACCCTAACCCTAACCCTAACCCTAACCCTAACCCTAACCCTAACCCTAACCCTACCCTAACCCTAACCCTAACCCTAACCCTAACCCCTAACCCTAACCCTAACCCTAACCCTAACCCTAACCCTAACCCTAACCCTAACCCCTAACCCTAACCCTAACCCTAACCCTAACCCTAACCCTAACCCTAACCCTAACCCTAAAACCCTAACCAACCCTAACCCTAACCCTAACCCTAACCCTAACCCTAACCCTAACCCTAACCCTAACCCTAACCCTAACCCTAAAACCCTAACCCTAACCCTAACCCTAACCCTAACCCTAAAACCCTAACCCTAACCCTAACCCTAACCCTAACCCTAAAACCCTAACCCTAACCCTAACCCTAACCCTAACCCTAACCCTAACCCTAACCCTAACCCTAACCCTAAAACAACCCTAACCCTAACCCTAACCCTAACCCTAACCCTAACCCTAACCCTAACCCTAACTCTAACCCTAACCCTCCCCCACGAGCCCACATGGGACCGCAGACCTGACAGCTTCACCAGCCCCCAAGCACAGGCCTAGATCTTCAGCCTGGGAGAGTGCCATGGAAGATGATGAGATGAGGACTGAGGCAAACAATGAAATTGCCCGATAGAAAACAAAACCCCTCAGAAATGACTTTGGAAGAGAAAGGAACTCATCATGGTGAAGCTGCAACTCAAAGACATCTCAGTTGACCTAGAGACGGGAGAAAGCATCCTAATAAGCAGACAGAAGCACTTTCACCGCGGGAAGAACACCATGGCATTAGAGGTCCCGAGGCAACTTCCAAACATGGCATGGGCCAGAGAGCCCACAGGGCTTCTCAGCAGAACCCCCCAGGGAACTCAGGAAATCTCCCCTTTTTATCAGGATAAAGCTCTGTAACTGTGTTGAATGGCCGAATGTCCACACCTGCTTCCCCAGGACACCAGCCTGGCTCTGAGAGGTAGCTCAGCCCAGGCTTCCCCCTGAAAGCTCAAGGAGCATCCTGGCCCCCGAGAAGGCATCGCTGCAAGCCTGGCTGTCAGCCCACTGTGCCTGGAAAACCAACACAGCATTACACAGGCAGGTGCCTTCTGCCTGACTCCCCCCCCCCCCTCACAACCCTGCCCCCCAGCACACAGCCCCCAGTTCCCATTGCACCGACGTCCAGCCTCGAGACCTCACGTCCTGTGTTCATCTTTGGCCAGCTGATTCACTCCAGGAGTTAGGAAGGAAGCCCACACTACCTCCTAGGAAAGCCTCACTTGGCTGGATGGCAGGGGCTTGCTCAGATCCACAGCAGTCGCAGGGCTGGGAAAGGTAGACAGGGTAGGTGTTGAAATTCTTCGCCACAATCCTCTGTTCCTCCTGTCTGCAGCCTTCTGGACTGTTGTCCTGGCCCCACGGCCAGTCCACAGCACCCTGGATACCCACGGCCCTCCCAAGCCCCTTTAAGACTACAATCTCGATATGAATCCAGGATCTTTATGCTGCTCGGAAACTCTGACAGCCTTTATCTGGGGAAAGAAAATGCCAGAAAGAGGCTGCAGGAAAATCCCAGGACAATCTCAGGGAAGAGGCCTGAGTACCATCCAGATGTCCTGTCTGCCCTCATGTTTCTGGATCTTCATTTGTCTGATGGAAAACCACCCTCTTCTTTTTGGGAGATGCTGGCTGGGGAAAGCTGTGGTTTCCAGAAACAGGTAAGCAAAGGGCTTTATGGGCACCAGCTGGGTGGGAGTCTGTAAACCAGGTGAGACTCCTCACATAGCCTGTGGATAGTGTTGCCCGAGACACAAGGCTTTGCTGCCTTACCTCTGAGGGAAGACACATTCTGGGGCCTGCAGTAGTGTCTCCAGGAAGCTGCCCGCCTATGTACCTGCCTGGCTAACGCCAGTGCCCTGATCCTCCTCCCGGTATGTGCTCTGGGGGTGCTTCTGGGTGGGTCCGCGAATCCTGCACACAAGGAACATCCACAGCCCAATGTGGGGGGATGGGGCCCGGCTCACATGCAGCACAACCAAGGCAGAGCCTGGAATTCTCTTAAAATATAGAACTGTCCAAAGAAAATATTGGAAGGCAGATTTTAAGAAACACCCTCAAAGCATGTCCAATGACCAAAAAAAGAAGACCTAAGAAACAAGGTAACCATTTTGGAAGATTGGTCCAGCATTTCCAACATCCACATCACATCTGTGCTCAAGAGAGACACCTGAGAACATGGAGGGAAGAAATTATCAAAGAGACTATGGAGTAAGATGACCAAAAACTGCCCAGCGCTTAAAGGAGACCTTGATGTCTTACTTTAACTCAAAGGCTTAGCACCAAGGTGAATTAAAAGGTCTCTTACCTAGGACTTAAAACTCAAAACAAAACCCTCCTTTTCAGCTTCAGCCATTCACAGTGGATGGGATATAAAACAAAAAAAGGAACCACTGAACTGACAAAAACAATCCAACTCATAGGTATAGGTCTCACAGGTGTGGTTACCTGAAGAAGGGAATGGGTGAGGGAGAATTGGGTAAAGGGCTCAAAATATAGGATAACACCCCAGGCGGTGTGGCTCAGGGGTCGAGGGTCAACCCATGAACCAGGAGGTCTGCAGTTCGATGCCCGGTCAGGACACATGCCTGGGTTTTGGACTTGATCCCCAGGAGGGGGTGTGCAGGAGGCAGCCCATCAATAACTTTCTCTCATCACTGATTTTTCTCTCTCGCCCTCCTTCCCTCCCTCCCTCCCTGTGAAATCAATAAAAACACATTAAAATATATATATACAGTCAAAGGTGGTTAAGCATACAACTGAATATACAGATACCAAGTTATGATGAAAAGTACCTGGCAATTACGTGATGTTAGGAACCAAAGTTACCTCCGAAACTTTAATCTCTTAAAAAGCTCCAATAAATGAATTGCAGGTAACCTGCAGAGAAGGAAACGTCCAAGCGACTTGTGACTTATCAAGGACACTGGCTGCCGCAGTGATACGGAGCTTTCAGGTTTCAGGGAGATGATGGTTTAAGAAACACCCTCGAAAGCATGTCCAATAACAAAGAAAAGAAGACCTAAGAAACAAGGTAACCATTTTGGAAGATTGGTCCAGGATTTCCAACATCCACATCACATCTGTGCTCGAGAGAGAGACCTGAGAGCATGGAAGGAAGAGATCATCAAAGAGACTATTGAGTAAGATGACCAAACAATGCCCAGGGCTTAAAGGAGACCTTGATATTGTATTTAAACTCAAAGGCTTAGCACCAAGGTGAATTAGAAAGACTCTTACCTAGGACTTAAAACTCAAAACAAAACCCTCCTTTTCAGCTTCAGCCATTCACGGCAGATGGATTATAAAACAAAAAGAGTAACCAGTGAACTAACAAAACAATCCAACTCATAGGGACAGGTCCCAAAAGGGTGGTTACCTGGCAATGGGGGTAGAGGAGGGAGAAATGGGTAAAGGGCTCAAAATACAGGGTAACGGCTCAGGCGGGGTGACTCCATGGTTGAGCATCAACCTATGAACCAGGAGGTCGGAGTTTCAGTGCCAGGTCAGGGCACATGCCTGGGTTTCGGGCTCGATCCCCAGTAAGAGGCATGCAGGAGGCAGCCCATCAATGACTTTCTCTCATCATTGATGTTTCTCTCTCCCCCCTTCCCCCCTCTCTCCCTCTCCCTTCCTCTCTCTGAAATCAATAAAAACATACTAAAATATATATATACAAAGGTTAAGCACACAACTCAGTATACAGACACCAAATTATGATGAACTGTACCTGCCAATTATGTGATGTTAGTAACCAGTTGCCTGCATAACTTTAACCTTTTCAAAAGCGCCAATAAAGGAATCGCAGGTGACCTGCAGAAAAGGAAATGTCCGAGCGACTTATGACTTATCAAGGACCCTGGCTGACGCAGTGATACGAGGCCTTCAGGTTTCTAGTGGGAAAAGTATTTTAAACTCTGAATTCTGTCCCTGTCAAATCATTAGTCAAATGTGAGGGCAGATGAAAGACAACCTGAGAACAATTTATGAGGAAATTTATTTTTCATTCACCCTTTACTGTCAAGTTAACTGAAGACAGTCTCGGACATAATAGGGGTGTCAGGACAGAGAGGGTGAGACCTGTGACTCGGGACACCCTGGAGCCGACCCAGGGAAGCTACTGCAGGGGCTGTCGGGAGGACGGCCTCACCCCTGGCTCAGGGACACATCCCTGAGATGGGGACAGGGAGGAGGGCTGCAAGCAGCAAGTCTTCGCTGGGGACACTTCAAACACTAGGAAGACTAAAGGATGTGAAAAAAAGCAGGCGATGGAAGAATAAAAGGAAGACAATTAGAAAACCCAAGAAAACATGTCTGTAACCACAGAAGACAGAAAAGTGGGGGAGGGGCCACAGTCATAGCCCAGGCACCTTCCTTGAAGAGGTGGGAGGTCTCACGATGCTATTGTACTGGAGGACAATACAGATACACCTATCGCAATGCACATTCTTTAAAGGGACTGATGACGGCAATAACCCCTAGGAAATAAACCCAGATAATGATATTTCTACTGTGGGGTGAGAGTGGGGGGAGGTGGGTCTCAGAACCTCCACCCTCTGCTGCAGGGCAGGAGCTGGCAGGTCCTCAGGGGCACTGCAGTGGGGAGTGCAGGGCTGGCAGTGGCGTCCTTTCATTTTCTGCTCTTTCCTCACTGTCCTATTTTGTTTCATGTGAATATTTTATTTTGACAGATAAAAGACATGAGAACGATAACCTGGGCACATTAAGAGTGGGGGAGGACTGAGTGGAAGCTACCCTGCCACTCTCCCAGGACCAAACTGGAATGAGAGCTAAACTACACAACAACCATCCTGAAAAACCAACTGCAACTGAAGACGAGCTAGACAGCACCCCCATAACCAAGGAAGAAAAGGGGAGATCGCATAGAGATGTGTAGGAAGTGCGGAGGCACGAGAGGGCTGGCTGGGCTCCCACAGGCAGCAGCTGAAGGTCCAGAGGGAGTTCTCAGCTGTGGGGGGTTCCCACTGAGGACTCTGGGGCCTAAACCCCTGACAGGGCTCCCCAGCCCAGAGCACCAGACCTGAGACAGGTGCCCACATAACATCTGGCCCTGAAAAGCACCCTGGTTTCAATCTACCAGGGAGAGATGGCTGGAAATGCAGACCCCCCTCTTAAAGAGCCAATGCACAAAGTTTTGTGTGCAGCCACTCACCTTGGGCTCCAGCAATGGGAGGGCAGAGTGGACTAGAGCTGTGTGAGAACCTAGGGCTGAGGGCCCTGGACATGGAGCTCAAAGGGCAGGCCTCTGGATTCTTGGGCCCAGTCATTCCCCCAGACTGCAGAGGCAGGCATTTGCTTACCCAGCAGCTTTTGCCTGAGGAAAAAGCCATTGCCCCACCCTGCAAGAAAACCTCTTGCCCTACCCCCCTGGAGTTTCTACAGCCTGAGGCTCATTAAGAGAATCAGGTTTATCAGCCTGCAGGCACAGGCAGACCTCAGAGTGCTTTGAGTCTTTGCCTGATCTGCTTCTGGGCCCAGGCCTTGCAAAAGCAGACTTAGGTGTGCATCTCGGTCCTGCCAAAACACACTCATCCCTGAGAGAGGGGACCTCAAGCTGTGGGTTGCTGACAGCTCCAAACAGGATGCTCAAAGCCACTCACAAACAGCATCTGGCATTTGCCTGCATTAGAGACCCTCCAAAAGGACAGCTTGACCCAGCAGGCCAACCTAATGAATAGAAACTTGCCCAGATAGGCAGCTATTAGGGCAAGCTTCAGCTTCTAACAGACCCCATGCAAAACAGGTCCACTGTCCTAAGGGTTTTACCTGTTCCTTTTTGTTTTATACAAATAAAATTTATTTGAAATGCAGATGTCCAAGGCCTATCTCCAGAAATTCTTCAGCTGAATTTGGAGTAATATCCAAGAATATGCATTTTAAACATGCTTAGGTATTTATATCTGGATTACTGCCTGAATCTTACAACTGGCTTCTGTTTTTGTATTTGCTGAGACACAATGACAATTAAATGGGCTTGAATTTGGAATGTCAAGATGGACCAGATATATTATAGTTGAAGTTAATGTAATACTCAACGTAAGATTAGTGGTGTATGCCTCTCTCGTTGCTTTCTATTTGTATAGGGTTAGATATAGTTTGTATTTCTCAAGGTACTGCTTCCCATTTTAAGTCTCTTTTTGCACATTAACTCCCTCATATGTGCTGATGTCTATTATGTATTTATTTAACAAACCAATTAAAACCAGTATATTTACTTATTTACTTTATAATCAAACCTCCATTACACCTCTGACTCAGACACTCCAAAATCCTGAGGCTGTGCGTTCCTATTGCCTCCTTCATAAAGTAGTAAACTCCTACCCTATTACTTAATGAAAAAAGAACTTTCCTACATTGAAAAGGGTTATTGGAAACAAGGGGAGAGACGTACAGAATTATATAGCCACAAAGATGATGCAAGAAATTGAGCCAAGAAAGACTTTTGGAAATGGATTTGTGCCCCTTTTTTGTGGCTCTTACATTATGAATTATTTTCCTAAGTGCTAATGAAAAATCTTCAGGGAGATGATGGCATCTAACAAAGTCATGACTTCAGGGATGCTTGACCTCCTTCCAGTCAAAAGAAGAAGAAAAAGTTGCCTAACATAAAAAATTACAGGTACTAGTTAACTCCTATGCCCAAGTCCAAATTCAGATGTTGAAAACCCATAGCCCTAAATAAAAATTTATTCACTCTCTCTAGTTTTTCAGCATTGTGCCTAGAAGAGGAAGGTAAGAGAAATGGAAATAGGCATCTAGGATGAAAAAAATAATACAAATTGAAGGGAGATATAAAAATTATCAAACAAAGGCTGAGAAATTCAGGAATATAGTCTTAGATGTTTATTGTAATCTCCAAAAATTAAAAGAAGATAAATCCAAAGAACAAAAACCACTTTCTATACAGAATTCACATACAAATACCTAATACAGCGCATACAATTTTTACACAATTAACTTCAAGAGAAGTAAAATTTCAAATGTGAATGCACTTTATGGCTTTAAGCCCAGGCAAGAGCTCCTGTGGACACGTGAAGAGTCACGAGGTTTGCCGCGCAGTTTTCAGCTGAACATCAGATCGCCACAGGAAAGCACGGAGCAGCTGCTAGTATTTGCTCAAGAAGAGCTCCACGGTGTCCCCAAGGCGCCCAGGGTGCCCGTCACGGGGGCTCCAGCGCGCCCTCCCTCCCGGCCGCCGCGACCCGCACAGGACCTCTGGCGGGCGGGGCTCACCGCCCGAGTTACCTGAGGGCGAACTGCGGCTCCCGGGGCGCCCGGGGCCGCCTCCACTCCCGTTCTCGGCGACTTCCTTTTCCCTTAGTCCCGGGTAAATCTCGGCCTCTTTGTAACCCGGGGAGGCTCTCAACGGACGGGGCGGGGCCAGTGGCGGCTCAGCCAATCACGGCCGCTCGCCCGTCTCCACGGCGACCGCGGGGCTCGCTCCCTTCCCAGCTGCTGAGCGTCTCTGCTGAAGGCCGCTTGCGGTTTCTGAACATTGTATAAAAGAATCTAATAAACAAAATAGACTGAAGAAGAAAAAAGATCCAGAGAAACAGAAGCAGGGAACAGTCTGATGAATCTCAGTGGGGAGGCGGGGGTGGGGGAGTGGGTGGGGGGAGATTAATAGAAGACCTTATATGCATAACCTATAGACGCAAGGCAACTGTGTGGTGAAGGACTGGGGGGCGCGGATGCCGGGTGGAGGGGATCCATGGGGAGAAAAGGGGAGGATATATAATACTTTCAACAATAAAAGTAATTTTTTTAAAAAAATTAAGACAGCTCAAATAAAGTCAGACCCGCTACCAAAAGCAAAGGAAGGTCCAGGATCCAGGAGACACTCACACAACTTCACCACATGGGCAGGGAACCAGCAGGCTCAATGGCCCTTTCCTGGATCCTAGCACCAGGTCGGAGTCAAAGGGGTGGTCTTGGGGGAGCATCTTTGGAAGCCTAATGACTGCACCAAGTAATGTTAATGTCAGAAATCATTCAAACCTGTGAAGATATTTTGTGAGTTTATTTTAAATGGCATGCATGAAATCCATTGGTGATAGATTAGGGAGGCAGGAGAAAGCAAAGCAGGGAAACCTCTGTGATTGGATAAAAGGTACAATAATAGACACATAATTCTTTTATGTAGGTGGTTACAGGATAGTTAACAGTCAACAGTTAACAGATCAATAACAATGAGAAAATTCCTGGTCTCTGCCCTATTGCATTGAGGGCCTGGAAATTACTTTGTTTTGCAAAGACATGTGTTAGGTGTGCCATCCCAGATGCAAAAGACAACAGGTTAATGTGAAAATTAACCTTTGTCAGTAAAAAATACTGCCTCAGGAAAAGGCTACGAACCATAAGACTCTGATTGCTCAAACCGTATGTCCTCTGGCCACCAGGCCAGTGTCAAGAAACAGCCTGGGAAACGAACAAACCTGAGTTGAGCAATGGGAATGAAAGAGACAAAGTTATGGGATCAGGAAGACTGCTCTCTGACAAGGAGCAGCCCCAAATGGCTTCAATGCCTTTATTGTATAGTAAGTGACAATTGGTAATGAGGTGAGGGTGATACAAAGTATCGCCTTCAAGGCTGCATAAACACTTTCAGAGTAAACTCCCTGCCTCCCGCGTGAGCCCAGACTGTGGTAATTTCTTTATCTCGGCTCCTCATGGGAACTTGTGGGGAGGGTTGAGTCCTTGACTTCAAACCCTCAGGTGACATGGGCCATGTCCGGACACGTCACCAGCTCCCAACAGTCCGGGGAAAGGGCTGTTTTACTTTCCCTTCTTGTCCAGGATCGGGGGGGTGAGGCAGTAATTCTAGCTAAAAACAGAATGACTAACTGCAAGAGTAAAACTAAACTATGAACACCTGGCAGTGATGAACTGGCACCAAAGGTACGAGGCATGTCTTCCCTCCAGTCTCTGCAAGCAGACACTCTCAGGTGACTGAGGGTCTCCCTCGTGATGTGCAAGGGCCTCAGAGGGACTCTAGAATACAATTGTAACTAGACTTTGACCCGTCTGGGGAGTGCATATAAGGTTTGGTCGCCCAGCATTTCGGTCCTCAGGGTTGCTTTAGACAGCCTGTGAGAGAAACCGAGGCACGTAAACTGAGCAAGGGTGACCATCAGGCTTCGCAGCCTCTGAGCACCTCCTGCACAAGCAGCACACTCTGACCCACCACGTTGATCCCCAAGGATTCGGCTCGCAGCCGTGACCCTCGAACCCACACTCTCGCCGTATAATCCTATCACCCATGTGTTGTTACGATTTAATAGGCCTCACCTGCCCAACTGCTCTGTTTAACCTACACTCTCGCTGGTCTCTATGCTCCAGGAACATTGTTGTATTTGTCCTTCACTTAAAAACTGGACAGGAACCCTTAGACAGGAATCACTTTCTAGGACAGGAAATGGAGCCTCCTCTTCTTACCTGTGCCCTAATGACATTGTAGGGAACATCGCTGGGCTTGCTCTTTATTTTTAATATATTTTTATTGACTTCAAAGAGAGGAAGGGAGAGGGAGAGAGAGCTAGAAACATCAATGATGAGAGAGTCATTGATCGACTGCCTCCTGCACGCCCCCTGCTGGGCATCGAGCCTTCAAGGGAGGCATGTGCCCTGACCAGGAATCAAACCTCGATCTCCTGGATCCTACCTAGGTTGATGCTCAACCACAGAGCCATGCCGGCCGGGCTGGGCTAGCTCTTTAAATTGGCAACTGATAACCTGTATCTGGAGGTGGTTAATGCCGAACTCTTTGCAGGAAAAGAATAAAGCCAGTCGTCCTCACCACTTTGGCTTGAAGGACAAGGTTAACTGTGGTCTCTTTCCTCCCTGCATCTTTTCATAGCTATGGAGTTCCCTCTCTCTCCCTCCCTCCCTCCCTCCCTCTCTCTGCAGACTGCCACACTGTGCAGGCATGGGTGGAGTATTTAAGAGCCATTAGGCACTCGCCACTCCCGTGACAGGATGAGTTGGCCATGGAGCAGGGAAGTTTGCACTAGGAACATCGGTGACTGCAAGACAACGTCCATACACCCAGGAACACTGTGAAATCACAAGAGGCCCTTCCCCACAGCTTTTCCCTGTTAGGTCACTAGTTCCAATGGAGACAAAGTTTTTTGGTGGTGGTGTTTTTTTTAATATGTATCTTTCTTGATTTCAGAAAAAGGAGGCAGAGGGAGAGATAGAAACATCAAGGAGAGTCATTGATCAGCTGCCTCCTACACGCCCCCGACTGGGGATCGAGCCCACAACCCGGACATGTGCCCTGAACCAGAAATCAAACCATGATCTCCTGGATCCTAGGTCGATGCTCAACCACTGAACCACACCCAGCCAGGCTGGGGAGAGCGATCTTCACCCTGTGGCTGGAAGGATGTTCTTTTCTTCACTTTCTCTTCCTTTCTTTGTGTCTGTAAACTCAGATGAGCTTCTTTGAGCTTTTTGAAATCCTCAAGGTAGTGCTAAGGGTTAAGGGTTGAGAGACCCTAGGCTACAGATAAGGGTCAAGATAACTAAGAACAGCGGGAAAAATGGATGGCTGCTCTTTAACATCACTTTTCTGTTAGAGTTGCTTTGTGAGGGTCTGAACAGGACATGATGCTGGATAAATGAGAGCCTAAAATATTCTGACTTGGAAAATAAGGGACACCTGGCGGTTTCTAACCTTCCTAGACAAGGCCCACAGGGCTCACCCCCAGGGCCAGAGGCGCTGTCTCTGGCTGGCTGCCCAGCTCACATGCAGGGAGTATGTCTACCCTCCCTGCGACTGGGCATCTGGGGCTGCTGGGAGGTCTGCCCTCAGGGCACGAGGAAAGCTCCACATCCCCTGTCCCCCTGGGCGAAAGGAACCCTACCCTGGTGTGGTTCTCAGGCCACAGGACTACTGCCCGGACAGTCCAGAGACTAGCAGGGACGCCTCTGACTCTCGGCTGGGAATTTACGTCCTCCGCAGATGGGAGCCAGTCCACAGTGTCTCCAGATACCCCACTGGGGTGACATGCCCCTGGGGGCGAAATGTGACGAGTCCCTCAAGCTTTGGTTTTATCTGTTTTCTTATTTTTTAATTTATCTTTATTGTTGAAAGTATTAGAGATGTCCCTTTTTCCCATTTACCCCTCGAGCCCGCTCCCTGCCCCTCCCTGGCCTTCCCCTTGCTACTGTCTGTCCCTCACGCGCATGGACACTATTGTCTGTCCCTCACGCGCATGAACACTATCGTCCGTCCCTCACGGGCATGGACACTATGGTCGGTCCCTCACGGGCATGGACACTATCGTCCGTCCCTCACGGGCATGGACACTATGGTCGGTCCCTCACGGGCATGGACACTATGGTCGGTCCCTCATGGGCATAAACACCTGCAAGTTCATTGGTGACTCTTCCCTCCTCCCTCTTCCCTCTGAAACCCGTCGGTCTGACGCTTTATTTCTGAAGCCTTTTTGGACCTGCCTTAGTTAAACATAACTATTACTCACGATGCCACTTCGAGATTTAAAGTTCTCCCAGTGACTCTCCTACTATATTATTTCACCTGTTCTTTGACTCTTTGAGCCCCACGCACTGTTCCGTCCACGACTTGTCTGGGAGGATGTGCTGACAGTCCCCCGGGTGCAGCGCAGCCTTCACCACACACGACCTGGGCACTGTTCATCCTGAAAGGGGGCTGACAAGGAAGGGCGCCCACGGGCCCAGGAGAAAGTCCGCGGCCTGAGCACAGTCTGGCGGCAGGAAGGCCCGGTCCGCCCTCAGGACCTGCGGGCGCTCGGGTCTCCCAGCTCCTGCGGCGCCCGCGCCTCACCCACGCGGGGGAAACTAGCGGGAGAAACCGCCCGCCGCCGAAGGCTTCTTGACAGGCACTCGCAGGCCCCAGAGCAGCCAATCACCGCGCGGTGGGGCGGGTCCTTCCACAGGATGCGAAGACCCGCCCGCCAGACGCCAGACCCGAGCCAAAGATTCTGACCGCAACTGACGGACAGGCTCCGTGCTATGCCCCGCCCTTTCAGCTTCTTCTGACCACCCATTGGCCCGCAGGGCCCTGTGATCGCAGCACTGATTGGTGGCTTGCGCCTAACGCCTCTATAAGGCGGGAACCTAGCCCCGGGCGCCCTCGCTCCTCCTGAGGGCAGGTAGCGCGAGGGGCTCAGAGAGGGCGCTCGGCCAGGGTGGGCAGCGCAGCAGGAGAGCCGGGACACTGACAGGACAATGGGGACCTTGCTGTACGAAACCCTTAGCCCGAGGCCTTCGAATTCCAGCCCAAGACCCTAGATGCATCTCCTCCTGAGATGCTCCAAGTCCTCTCAGCACTGAAGGACCCCAAGTCTCCTCACCCAGAGAAAGACTAAACCCCCCAATGCTCACATCCCCAGACACCCTGAAAACCCCATTCCCCTCAGCCGGGGGTACTCTAAATACAGCCCAGAAAGACCAAATCTCCCACAACTCAAACCCTAAATGCCCCCATCCTGGGAACTCAATGTCAGGAAGCCTGAAACCCCCTAATGAGAGACCCCAAATCTCCTCACCCTCAGAGGTCCCAAATCCTGTCACCCCGAACATTCTAAATGTCCTTGACCAGAAAAACCCCAGGTCTTGTCCAAGTCTCCTCAGGCTGAGAAGTCTCTGCCCCTTGGAGACTGCGCCTCGTTATGAGCAGGTTTTTCCAGAATGTCCAGGTGGAATTCCCTCCATTGTCGCCGGCACAGCCCCTCCTAGCTGTCAGCGCGCCTCCAGCCTCGACCCTCAGGGCCCGCAGAGCCCCAGCCTTCCCCTCAGGGCCCCTCAGGACCCCACGGTCACCCCCCAGGCCCCTCACCCACCCCTGACCCGCCTCCCCAGGGCCCCTCAGGGCCCCTCAGACGCCCCGGCTGAGCCCCCCAGGGCCCCTCAGAGGCCCATGAGACAGCGAGGCGGGAGCTGCGGGAGCGAGTCTGCTTCCACCGGCGGGTCTGCATGGCCGCGTCCCCGTCCCAGCCGTGCCCTGGTCGCAGCTGGGTCCCACGTCTTCCCCTCTGGACGCCCTGCCCGACGGGGAGACGGGCTGTCACCCTCTCAGCACCTTCTCGTTCCACAGGCACCTTGGCCTCAGGCTCAGGGACTCGGGGTCGCAGCACCATGAACCCCGACAGGGGCTCGCAGGGGAGCCCTGAGGAAGAAGGGGGAGAGCGGGGTGGAAACCCAAGGTGGGAGCTGGGGGGCCGCGGGGAGCCGGGGAGCAGGGCTGGGTGCCCCTCTCTGCGCATGGGCAGCGCGGAGGCCGGGAGAGCCCCCCAGGGGTCAGGGCCGGGTCAGGTCACGGCGGGGGCACGAGCGCCAGAGCGGCTCAGGAGCGGGGACCCGACGGGCGGGGCGGGGGGCAGAGCGCTTGGTCCCGGCCCCGCAGAGGCCACAGAGGCCTGGCTGCTCCCCGCGCGAGGCGGAGCGAAGGCCCCGCTGCGAGTTCTCCCGCAGGAGTGAGTTGCCGACGGAATCTGTTATCGTCTCCAGGCCAGAGCCGCTCTCAGAGACATTTCCGTCTACTTCCCCCGGGAAGAGCGGGCACAGGTGGGAGACGGCAGAACGCGGTGCAGGAACGTGAAGAGGAGCCACGAGGGGCTCCCAGCCTAGGGGACGGCGGTGCTGGGCCGGGGGACCCGGGACACGGCGCACGGGGCTGTCTCTCCTCAGGCGCTCTGCCTGCAGCGCCCTCCCGGGTGGGCACCAGTCCCGGGGATGCTGCTCCTGCGTCAGTGCAGGGCTCGCGCTGGCCGCGCAGAGCTCTCAGCACCTGGTTCTGGACTCTCCGTCCCACCCCCTCCCCTCCCCCCCCATCGCATCCCATCCCCACCGGCTTGGTGGCCTTTGTTCCTCCTTCAAACTCTTCACTTTCAGGACCAAGGTTTTGTTTCCTTCCAGGTCTCAGAGCCCCTCGACCAGCTGTCATGTGTCACCGCAGGCAGGCCACCAAACCCCAGGCGGAGGACCCTGAGGACTGTGGTGAGGAGAGGACCCCGAGGCAGCAAGGTGAGGGGCCTGGAGAACTCAGAGGTGCCCTCCCGGAATGGACCTGGGTTTAGGTCAGGCTGCATCTCAGGAGTTACCAAGGGAACTGTGTTTGCTTGTTCAGCAAACAAGCAAGATGCAAAACTGTTATACAGTAAGGGGCTATTCATATAAACTCTTTAAATGGGTAAAAGAATTATATGTTTTTATTGTCGACACTATTACAGAGGTCCCCATTCCAATATATAGTTATATATGTTGAAAGCACACCCACGCCTTTCTGCCCCCCCCTTCTTCCCCCACAGCCTACGTCTCCTAAACACCAAAGGACCCCAGGAGGTTTTCATGAGCATCAGCAGCTTGTTCCTGGATAACCCCCTGAACCTGTCTCCAAGGCCCTTTCTCTGTAAATTGACAGTGGGCCAAAGCAGCCCCGCCTAGGCTGATTGCTTTCCTATAACAATGAGCCAAGGCAGCCCAGACTAGGCTCTCCTCCTGCTTCTTCTGTCCTAAGCCCTTCCTTGTTTCGCTGTGCCCATCTTTAATAAACATACTCTCAAAATAAAAATAAATAGATAGCCCTGGCTGGGTGGGCCACTCAGTTGGAGCATCCTCCCCTACACCAAAAAGATTGCATGTTCGATTCTAGGTCAGGGCACAAACCTAGGTTTTGGGTTTGATCCCCAATAGGGGTGCATGCTGATCAATGTTTCTCTCTCTCTCCCCCTCCTTCCTCTCTCTCTAAAATAAATAAAAACATATCCTTGGTTGAGGATTAAAAACAATAATAATAGCCCTGACCAGTTCTCAGTGGTTAGAGCATCAGCCATGGACTGAAGGGTCACAGGTTCGATTCCAGCCAAGGGCAGGTATCTTGGTTGCAGGCTCAATCCCTGGCCCCAGTCAGGGTGCGTGCAGGAGGCAACCAATCAATGTGTCCCTCTCACATAGATGTTTCTCTCTCTTTCTCTCTCTCTCTTTCTCCTTTCCACTCTCTCTGAAAAGCAATGGAAAAAATATCCCCACGTGAGGATTAAAAAACAACAACAATAATAATAGACACAGCGTGGAGATGCAAGAGGATATAGGGGGGATAAATGGTGCTGGAAAAATAAAAGAAAGAAAAAAGAATAAATAAATATATATTTATAGATAATTACTAAGCATTAAGTATATAAAATACAAAAGTAAGAGCTAACTAATTGAGAACAGCTGTCATCACTCAGGAGGAAGGTCTGCAGGTGAGCGGAGTTCTAAGACCTGGCTGCCTGTTGGCTTGCATAGGGACATGTGAGAAAAATTACTAATCATGGTGATTAAGGGGGTTGGGCTATGGGCCAGGGTAGAGAGTAGTTCATCATTTAATCAGGTCCTGATGTCTGCCATGGCATCATTCTGTCAACTTTCATGAAAGTGTGGTCAGTAGAGTCATCCTGCTTTCACGGGACTGGGGTTTAAACACAGCTGAAGTCAAGATGTTATCTCTAATTTACCCAAAACTCTGTGTCTATGGCCAACAGACCTGAGCTTTTGTTCCTAAGACTGTGTGATGCTTACCAGAATCAAATGATTAAGAAAGGGGGTGGACGGCCAGTACATGCAAAGGTGGAAGGATAAGAAAGGAAGGAGGCAAAGTAGTCACGGTGCCATTGGACTGGACAAGGCCAGTGTGAATCAAGAAGACAGAAAGGAGAAATGGAGTTTGTGAACGGTTACGTGGCATTTATTACATTTCTGTCATGAATAGGCCAATTTTTTACATAAATGTAATAGATACCTTGTAAACATAGAAGGAAGCTTTGTCTTTTTTTTTTTTAAACATTCTAACATAATTGGTTGATGTCCCCAATAGAATCATAGGCCTTAATGAAACCTCAGAAAACATTTTCCAGTTATCCTTGGACTATCCTTGTATTACTCTCTGATTTAGAATTCTCTGTCCCTAATAAGAATCTCCAGATTTGGGGAAAAATTACCAACCAAAACACTGATTTCTCATCATCTTTTAGTCAAACCTTCTTGGGTGGCCTTCAGAGTGGAACAGAGTAAACACCAGAAGGTGAGTATTTCCCAAATCCTGTTGACAAGAAAATCTTACTCATGGGTGCAATTCAGGTAAGAGTAGGAAAATGCAGAGAGTATCCTAGGAACCGCTGCCTTCCTCTGCTGATCTCTTCAACACAATGTCCGATATTATCATCTTAATAGTTCATGACAACAGCAACAAGAGTAGCTACCACTCACTTTATTTTCACAATGTTTCAGACTTTAAGAATTCTACATGAATAAACTCACTTAAACCTTACCCCACTCCTATGAGCTAGGTACTATAACGATCACCGTTTCTGATGAGGAAACCAAGGTTTCAGACATATAGAAATGTTTGATTTTTCTGAGATTGCAGTATCAGTGGTAGTGTAATATAATCCACAGCCTCTTCTCTAAACCACTTACAAGCTCATTAAACCAGTAGTTCTACACATTTTACCCTGTCTTATTCATGTATCACTACATCATTCATCTGACTGGTGATTCCAAACTCAACTCTTTTCTGCTATGCTTCAGTGAGAGATGCGCTAAGACCCTCTAACTAACAGAAGCTCACTGACATATAGGCAGTTTGTACAGTGGGTGGTCCCAGATGAAGAAGGGCACAGGATCCCCAGTATCAGAGCCTCCCACTCTAATAAAAGAAGGCATTTCCCATCCCTGAAAAGCTTCAGGTTTGATGATTGAGGAACAAAAAATAAATAATAAAGTGACTTAAGGACTGCATATATGCTACACACTATTCAATAGAAACTTATCCATCTGGAACTGATTTCAAAGGTCCACTCCTGTAGGAGGAAGTACCAGTTTCTTTCTCTGAGTTCTAATTAGGCCACTCTCATCTTGTTTGGAACCATTTGTTCAGCCTGCCTGGCTCTGCATTGTGAGCTCTTTGAGACGCTGATTCTTCTAAGAAGTCCCAGGCCCAGCTCAGGGTCCCTCAGGGTCCCCTGAATGTTTGCTGAATGAATGATTTCATATTTACAAATTAAACTAGAGGAAGGTCAATGAATACTAAAGATAATTAATGTGCAATTTCAAATATGGAGATGGCTGAGGGGTAAAATAACAGGACTGTAATCTCAGTCATACTGTATTAAATAGCTCACAAAATACTTTGGTGTGGACATCATTGTATTTCATGTTCACTATAACATTAAGAATGAGCATGTTATAGATCAGGAAACTGAAGAGAACTAGCTAGTGATACAACCTTCCTCAAACATAATTGATGGGAGCCAGCTAAACTAATCACAAATATTCTTTCCAAGATACAGCAATTTGCAAATTTCAACACCATTTTCTTTATTGTTTAGATATGTTTCTGCCAACTATTTCTTTTTTCTCTCCCCAATACCCCTCACTTTCACTATTATAGAGAAAGCTGAAAGGAAAGAACCTTAAGGCATGGGTTCCAATCTTGGATTCACTACCCACACGGCCCTTTCTTTTCCCTCTAATATTCATACTCCCTAGGTATTTCCAAGGGTTGTTTAAGTATTGATTAAAGTCATGCATGTAAAATATATCATAAGTCCTAAAGAATTAAAGAAATGAATGTTGTCTTTTAACGTGTGACTTTTACATTGAAGCCAATGTCCAGGGCACCATTAAGTAATGATTCCAGTTGGAAGGAATTGTTAGGAACAGCAAATCTGCTGACGGCAAGTGGTTCAGAGCCGGCCCAGAAACCAGTGTCCCCCCCTGGAGAAGCAAGTACCTCTGGACAGCACTCTAGACCAAAACTGGGTAAGAGAAATAATTTGGAGGTTTCAGTTCCACTAAGTCCTCTAGAAAGGCTGGTAAGTATGGCCTATGTATGTGGGGTAGACTGCAGAGGCCTGGATTGAAGCTGGACTAAGCTGAGACAGAAGGTAGCACTGGAACTTTGGGCAAATCTTATAAACTGTGAGCTCCTGAATGCTCATGTGTAAAGGGAACATAAGGATACATAACTCATATATTGTTTGAGAGCATTACATTATATTTAAAGTAACTGACACATGCAAGTTGTCCAATAAATCCATCTGTGATAATAGCAACCATACTTTCTTGGTGTTGTACGCCCAAGCCTTTACTCAATACCTAACCCATAATGTGCCCTCAATAAATATTTTATGAATGAGTAAAGATTGGGAAAGATTTTCCCTGATAATGGGAAAATCTAGAAACTAAAATTGAATTGGTCTTCGGTAGTCTTTGTGGAGTCTTAGTCTCTCTTAGTTAACAGAGGAAAATACCAGAGTATATAGAAGAACAGGTAATAATTTAATGGGAGGAGATTGTGTGTTTTCTCACAAAACACACCCCACCACCCTCGCTCACCTGCTCTTCTCAAACTTAGAACTCAGGAGGAAGGAGATGTAGGTGCAGATGTACAACCTATGAGAAAGAAAGGGCCACGTGTACCAAGAGGTCAGAGAACTCCAGGACAACAATTACCTCTGTAAGTGACCCTCACCAAGAAGCATGTTATATCTTGATACAATAATTTCATCTGGTCATTGGGTCCCCAAATCATTCCCTTCTTCTCGTGACCTGAAGTACAGGATTGAGGCTCAATAATGTGAGTGCCTGGGTTCTCTCTGAAGCTCTTTATGTCCAGGAACATGCACTATACCTTTCCTGATCCCTGTTCCTCTTGCCTCCAGATTGTGAGAAGTGTCAGAACTTCTTCATTGACAGCTGTGCTGTGCATGGGTCCCCTATATTTGTAAAAGACAGTGCAGTGGACAAGGGTCACCCCAACTGCTCAGCCCTCAATCTGCCCCCTGGGTTGAAAATCAGACTGTCAGGCATCCCTGAGGCTGGGTTTGGAGTGTGGAACGAGGAATCGGATCTGCTGGTGGGTCTGCACTTTGGCCCTCATGAGGGCCAGATCACAGAAGATGAAGATGCAGCCAACAGCGGATACTCCTGGCTGGTGAGAAGTGTTTACCTCTTCCCCTGTGCTCTGGCTTCACACATCCCTCCTGTGGCTTGGTGGGAGCCCACCTTCTACATGCTAGATCATGGGTGGGCATAATATGGTTAGCTCTGTGTATTGAGTGGAGTTTGTTTGAACAGGGAGCTCCTGTTTAAGAATCAGACGGTGAGTGGGAGCAAGGTGGTACAGACACAAAGGAGTGGCTCCTCCCTGTGAGACTCCTGCTCTCAGTGGACAAATAGACTCAGACATGTAGATGATGAGTCAGAAAAATATCATGTGGTCACCATCGACAGTTGAATCCCAGGCAGGCTGAAGGAATCCTAACCCTAACCCTAGCAACCCTAACCGTAGCCCTAGCCCCAGCCCTAGCTCTAAATCTAGCCATCCCCCCCACCCTCGCCCATTTCAAAGAATGGATGAATGAGTTTGTTAGTCTTTTGCCAATATTTCCCAATCCTTAAGGTTTTAAGAGTGACTGTCTTTATTTTACAATTAGTCTTTATAGGGCCACAGGTGTGGCTCCAAAATATCCAAGCCCACCAAATCTTTTTACCTCCCCAAACCTCCTCAGTTCCTCAGAATGCACATAGATAATTGGTTTTATGAAACCCAGGCCTTGGCCCTTTGAAATGCAAATACCTGGTCAAAAACTCTTATCTAGATAATCTTTTAAAATACTAAAATAAAATACAAGTTTCTGGGAGGTGAGCCTTTTTGAAAGGAAAGAAAAAGAAAAAGGAGAACCTTAGTCATCTATGTAAATCAATTTCACTTATTTCAACTATTCCTTTTTAAATTTCAAACTGTTAATGTAATCTCTTATAATTTGTGGGAGGTGTGCTTTTTGAAACTGAGAGTATGTTTGAAATGTGTTAATAAAACTCAATCTAAAGAATAGTAATTGCTTACTTTAGAGGGGTCACTAAAAGTAAAAGGTTTTAAAGAGTTAAGAATTTTAATTAATTGGCCCGGCTGGGTGTGGCTCATCGGTTGAGCATCGACCTAGGATCCAGGTGGTCAGGGTTCGATTCCCGGTCAGGGCACATGCCCGGGTTGTGGGCTCGATCAATGACTCCCTCATCATTGATGTTTCTATCTCTCTCAAGTCAATAAAGATACATTTTTTTAAAAAAAGAATTTTAATTAATTGAAAGAAATTGTATGCTTTGGATAATAGAAGGTATAAGGTACGGAAACATGTTTTGAAGGTAAAAATAAAGTGAGTTGTTCTAAAGCTGGTTGCTTCAGAATGGGTAAAAAGGTCTGAACTTAATAACAAACTTCAAGAATATAAAACAGACTTACAAGGGAAAACAGACAAATTTATAATTGTAATAGATTTAACACACCTCTCATTCAGGGGCAGAGCCTACCTCTTTCAGAACCAATAGACGCCCACTAAAAATACAATAAGGATGTAAGAAATTTCAATAACATGACCTGCAAATGGAGGTCAACAGTCACAAATAATCCAGTCACAAATAATCCACTCTACCCAACAGCTTTTCCTGAGCACCTGCACCCGGGTGTTATTCCCAAGGTGCCCAGAAGGCGGCAGCAGAGAAACACACTTGGAATCTTCTCTAAAGTGACCGTGACCAGGGCGCAGAGGGAGCATAACAAAGGCGCTACACCCGCTGCGCCCCAAGGATCATGATCCCGGGAACTGAATCTGACCGGGGCCTCCTGGGTGGGCCTGCCAGCCCTGCACACAAGAAACGTCCACAGCCCAATGTGGGGAGGATGGGGCCCAGCTCACATGCAGCACAACCAAGGCAGAGCTTGGAAATCTCTTAAAATATAGAACTGTCGAAATAAAATGTTGAAAGACAGAGTTCAAGAAACACCCTCAAAAGCATGTCCAATTACAAAGAAAAGAAGACCTAAGAAATAAGGCCACCATTTTGGAAGACTGGTCCAGCATTTCCAACATCCACATAACATCTCTGCTAGAGAGAGACCCGAAAACACGGAGGGAAGAGATCATCAAAGAGACTGTCAAGTAAGATGACCGAACAATGCCCAGGGCTTAAAAGACTTTGATGTCTTATTTAAACTCAAAGGCTTAACACAAAGGTGAATTAGAAAGACTCTTACCTAGGACTTGAAAATCAAAACAAAACCCTCCTTTTCAGCTTTAGCCACTCACGGGTGATGGAATATAAAACAAAGAGTAACCAGTGAACTAACAAAAACAATCCAGCTCATAAGTACAGGCCCCAGAATGGTGGTTACCGGGAGATGGGGGAGGGAGAATTGGGTAAAGGGCTCAAAATATAGGGTAACAGCCCAGGTGGCGTGACTCAGTGGTTGAGCGTCAACCTATGAACCAGGAGGTCTGTGGTTCGATGCCCAGTCAGGGCACATGCCTGGGTTTTGGGTTCGATCCCCAGTAGGGGGCCTGTAGGAGGTAGCCCATCAGTGACTTTCTCTCATCATTGGTGTTTCTCTCTCCCCCTCCCCCTCTCTGAAATCAATGAAAACCTATTAAAATAAATAAATAAATAAATAAATAAATAAATATATATATATATATATATATATATATATATATATATATATAGTCAAAGAAGGTGAAGTGCACAACTGAATATACAGATACCAAATTATGATGAACAGTACCTGCCAATTACATGATGTTAGTAACCAATGTTACCTCCATAACTTTAATCTTTTCAAAAGCCCCAATAAAGGAATCACATGTGACCTGCAGAGAAGGAAATGTCAGAGTGACGTGTGACTTATCAAAGAGACTGGCTGCCGCACTGATACAAGACCTTCAGGTTTCTAGTGGGAAAAGTATTTTAAACTCTGAATTCTGCCCTATCAAATTGTTAGTCCAATATGAGGGCAGATTAAAGACAGCCTGAGAACAATAGATCAGGAAATCTATTTTTCACTCACCCTTTCCTGTAAAATTAACTGAAGAAGGTCTCCAACATAAGACATGTGTCGGGAAAGAGAGGGGGAAACCTGTGACTCGGGACACCCTGGAGCCGACCCAGGGAAGCTACTGCAGGGGCTGTCGGGAGGACGGCCTCACCCCTGGCTCAGGGACACATCCCTGGGATGGGGACAGGGAGGAGGGCTGCAAGCAGCAAGTCTTCACTGGGGACACTTCAAGCACTAGAAAGACTAAAGGATGTGAAGAAAAGCAGGTGATGGAAGAAGGAAGGCAGAAAACCCAAGAAAGCATGTCTGCAACCACAGAAGACTCAGAAATGTGGGGCATGGGCTGCAGTCATAGCCCAGGCACCTTCCTGAAGAGGTGGGAGTTCTCACGATGCTATTGTACTGAGGACAATACAGATACACCTATCCTGGTGCACATTCTTTAAAGGAACTGAGGACGGCAATGACCCCTAGGAAATAAACCAAGATAATGATATCTCTACTGTGGGGTGAGAGTGGGGGGAGGCGGGTCTCAGAATCTCCACCCTCTGCTGCAGGGGCAGGAGCTGGGAGGTCCTCAGGGGCACTGCAGAGGGGAGTGCAGGGCTGGCAGAGGCTTCCTTTCATTTTTGCTCTTTCCTCACTATCCTATTTTGTTTCATGTGCACATTTTATTTTGACAAAAGACATGAGAAGGGTAACCTGGGAGGACTGAAGATGGTGGTGGACTGAGTGGAGGCTACCCTGCCACTGTCCCAGGAACAAACTGGAATGACAACTAAACTACAGGAAAACCATCCTGAATAACCAACTGCAACTGAAGACAAGCTGGACAGCACCCCCATAACCAAGGAGGAAAAGGGGTGATCGTATAGAGACATGTAGGAAGTGCGGAGGCACCAGAGGGCTGGCTGGGTTCCCACAGACAGCAGCTGAAGGTCCGGAGAGAGATCTCAGCTGTGGGGGGGTCCCACTGAGGACTCTGGGGCCTCAACCCCTGGTGGGGCTCCCCAGCCCAGAGCACCAGACCTGAGACAGGGGCGCACATAACATCTGGCCCTGAAAAGCAGCCGCATTTCTATCTGCCAGGGAAAGACGCTTGGAAATGCAGGCGCCCCCTTAAAGAGCAAACACACAAAGTTTCCTGTGTAGCCACTCACCTTGGGCTCCAGCAGAGGGAGGGCAGAGTGGACCGTAGCTGTGTGAGGAGAATCTAGGCTGAAGGCACCCCTCTGGATTCCTGTGCAGAGCCATTCCCCCAGACTGCAGAGGCACACACTTACCTTCCAAACAGCTTTTGCCTGAGGAGGAAGCAATTGCCCCACCCTGCAAGAAAACCTCTAGCCCTACCCCCCTGGAGTTTCTACAGCATGAGGCTCATTAAGAGAATCAGGTTTATCAGCCTGCAGGCAGAGGCAGACCTCAGAGTGCTTTGAGTCTTTGCCTGATCTGCTTCTGGGCCCAGGCCTTGCAAAAGCAG
Organism: Miniopterus natalensis; assembly: GCF_054644295.1. Classification (NCBI taxonomy): domain Eukaryota; kingdom Metazoa; phylum Chordata; class Mammalia; order Chiroptera; family Miniopteridae; genus Miniopterus; species Miniopterus natalensis. The sequence goes on along the minus strand of NC_142085.1, from coordinate 91,875,856 downwards.
ACTTAGGTGTGCATCTTGATCCTGTCGAATCACACTCAGCCCTGACAGAGGGGACCTCAAGCTGTGGGTTGTTGATAGCTCCAAACAGGGTGCTCAAGGCCACTCACAAACAGCATCTGGCATTGGCCTGCACTACAGACCCTCCAAAAGGACAGCTTGTCCTAGCAGGCCTACCTAATATATAGAAACAAATCCAAATAGGCAGCTGTTACGGCAAGCTTCAGCTGCTAACTGACCCCGACACAGAACCCTAACAAAACGTAGCACAAATTTCACCCTAACACTAACCCTAACCCTGGCCTAAACACTAGCCCTAATCTTAACCTTACCCATAGCCCTAACCTTAGACCTAAACTTAAGCAACAACCTAACCTGATCCCTAACCCTAAACCTAAGGGAAACAGTAGCCCTAACCGTAAACTTAGCCCTAGCCCTAACCAACCCTAAATTTAGCCCTAACTCTAAGCAAAACCCTAACCTTATCCCTAAACCTGTTAGCCCTAACCCTAACCCTATCCCTAATCCTAAACCTAACCATATCACTAACCATAACACTAACCCTAAACATAACCCTAGACATAACCCTAACCCTAACCCTAGCCCTAGCCCTAACCCTAAACCTAGCCCTGATCCTAAGCGAAACCTAACCCTAGCCCTACACCTAACACTACCCCTAACTCTAATCCTAGCCCTGACCCTAACCCTAAATGTAACACTAGTCCTATCCCTAACCCCAACCTCAACCCCAACCCTAAAACTCTAACCCTAAAACCCTAATCTTAACCCTAAAACCCTCACCCTTACCCCAACCCTAAACCCTGACCCAAACCCTGTCCCCAAACCCTGACCCCTGACCCTATCCCTAATCCTAAATGTAAACCTAACCCTAACCCTTCCCCTCAACTTAACCCTAAAGTCCTAACCCAATCCCTAATCCTAAAACCTTAATGCTAATCCTAACCCTATACTAACCCTTTTCCCCTAACCTCTAAACCCATACCCTATATCTTAACCCGATACCCTAACTCCTAACCCTTCCCCTAACTTCTACCCCAACTCCTACCCCCTCACCCCTACCCCCTACCCCTTGCCCCTAATCCTTAACCCCCAACTCCTAACCCTAACCCTAACCTTAACCCTTACATCCTTACCACTACAGAAATGAAGCTGCTGGCACATCGTTCTCTAGACATTAAGATTTCCTTATTAAATTCAGAAAGTGTCAACAATCATCCAAGTGATTCAAGTTGCACCGAAAATGCTTCCACAGTTAACTATCCCATCATACTGACGTTGCCCACTGCCAAGGAGTGAATGCAAAGTCAGTGTTGGAGATGCAAGAGAAGGAAAGAGAACCTGTCGAAACACCCACCATGTGCGGGACAGTGTTGATGCTGGCAAATGAATAATGACCGATGTGTCCTGACCCTGTATGAGTGCCAACGCCTGTGCTTTTACAGCTTCATTCAGTGCCAGTCTGCTGAACCCCAGAGGCCATAAGTCACCCCACATCACCCTTCACCTGGGTGGGAGGTCGGGTCTCACCATGAAGTCCTTTGACACCTCGACAAGACGGCATTTTCTGACCACTGTTGACTGAAGTCCATTGTGATGTTTCCGCTCTTGAGAAAGAACGTGTCATAGGATCCAACTACTCAACTTAAAACCAAAAAGTAGACTCGTGAGTGTTGTGGGACATGGACTCACCCAGGGAGCTGAGAACAGCTCCTAACAGGCCCATCGACGGAGTGTGCGTCTCGGGGGGGCCCTGCAGGCAAGAGCCTGGAAACAAATACTTTCTCATTCTGATGTTACTTTATGTCAGCAAAATGTGTCTCCCCTCTTCCCAAACAGATGACTGCCAGCACGGGCCCCAGCTGCACACCTGGCCCCTCCACAGAGAAATGGTCTTTGTTTCGACCTGGAACTCATTTACAACATTGCCCAGCATTGGATGAATTCTCTAGACCTGTCAACAGGGAACTGATGTGCTGCTTGGGGGAGCCGGAAAGAAGGGCTATTATTTCTGCTGTCACTCAGCCTGACTCATCCTAACTAGCTGCATGAGCACAGAGAGCCTAAACAGGACACCGGCCCTGTGGTTTTCCCAACCTAGAGAAGCAGACAGGCTCAGGGACGCAGACACATGCTGAGTCTGTACCCCAGGACCTTCCTACACCGACGATCCTCTAACCACCTGGGCATCACTTGCGTGGCTGCTGTCTCAGAACAACCTGTAACATGAGTCCTCAGAGTCTCTCTCGAGCACCAGGTCTGCAGCAAGACCATGAAGGAGGCACGATGAGGCAGCTTCTCCTCTGCATCAGCTCAAGTCCCCGCGGAGGCCTGAGGACGGCTCTGACAGCCACACAGCTTGTCACCTCTGCAGAAGCAGGCAGCTGCTCCCTCCCCAGGGCTCCTCCATGCTCAGCTCTCATCCCACAGCTGCCTCCATCTGTGCCACTCTCCACATCTCACGTTACAAACTTCCCTGAAGGACTAAATTTTTCAGCTTGTCACCTTCCAATATGGAGTGTCTTAGTGGCCAAAGTTCTTGAGCCAGGTCACTTGAAGGGCCACTGCTGGCTTATACACTGGTTAATCCCCCCTTTTATCTCCAAGCCACACTCTTACTTGCTGCCACTAACAAAGGCCCCCACTCAAAGTGCCCAGTGTGCGTGGTTGTGTGCTGCACAGGGAGTGTTGTGCTCATGTACACATGGTCATAAAAGTGCATCAGGTGCATCTCTATATCTCATTTCCCTAAAACCTGGTTCTTACCAGGTGGGGTCAAGCCCCACCTCCTCTATGAATGTGATAAAAGTAGGGATACTCTTACCAGAAAACTACAGGAAGGGAACCAGAAAATTTTTCACACAATTTTAGGGCACTCGCACATAGCAAAAGCCACCTGTGGACCCGGGAGCATCAGGAGCTCAGGCTGGACCCTTGTTGGAGATACTGGCCCTTGGCCAGAGCTTAAAGGCCTAGTCTGATCAGTCATAGCCAGGGAAACAGGGCCATGTGGCAATTCTGGGCATTTCTCCCAAGGAAATAATTCTAAAAGCAAAAGAACAATCTAACTGTCCAATTTAGGTGAATAATAAGATAAGTCATTACACCAACCAAATGTTGGCACCATTTAAAATGGTCATAAAAATAATACAAGAAGCCCAGCTGGGGTGGCTCAGCAGTTGAGCATCAACCTAGGATCCAGGAGATCGCGGTTTGATTCCCAGTCAGGGCACATGTCTCGGTTGCAGGATTCTTGATCCCCAGCAGGGGGCGTGCAGGAGGCAGCAGATCAATGCCTCTTATTATTGATGTTTCTCTCTCTCCCTCTCCCTTTCTCTCTCTGAAATCAATAAAGACATAAAAATAATAACATGGGGGAAATCATAATACATATGTTGTATAATTATAACAAGGAATGAGGTGACATAAGATTGTGTACACAGTATGTCTAGAGCTAGATTTGCTTTTAATTCTGTTCATAAAGAAAAAAGACTGGAAGGAAATGAACCAAAATGCTGAAATGATTGTGTCAGAATCGGCCTACGTAAATTTTCCTTATCTCATATACATTTCATAACGAAAGTAAGGCTGCCTCATAGTCCTGTCTACTCTCTGCTTCAGCTCATAGAATTAACTGTTCTAAATATTAGGAAAGCAGCTTGCTCCATAGAGAGGGGACTATGACATACAAACATAAAATATCATTGTGAGCTTTGTTCTGAAGCTCTTTTAGCAAAATCATCTAGTTATACATGACAACATTCTGGGGGGAAAGGTCAATCCAGTTAAACATTTCATCTCCAATGTCACCTGCGCCCACCATCCAGCCCTGCTCCGTGGCTGGAAACTCTGCTCCGTGATTCCTGAGCACAGTCACAGAGTCTTAATTTTTGGTAGTTTGTCATCCCAAGTTTTAAATATTTTGAAAAAGCATATAAATCAATAAATCACACATGCTCCCATTTCTTACAATAACAACGAGCTATATGGTTCCATTACACCTGTAAACTTCAGTGTATTTTGATATACAGAAACAGTTCAGATTTTGGGAAACTGTTCAGCTCCAACTCCAAGTCTAACTGTTAACTGGGCCATACCTGCTTCCCCGCTCCATTAGCAACATCAAAAGGCCCTGGAGACTTTGATAAAGTCAAATCTTTGTGATTAGATAGGATGTAAAACAATGTTAAAGAATCTAAAAAACAGAAGCATTTGCTTTATAATGTTCTCGGTGCTCTTTATAACACTAAATACATTCTCCTACTTTTTCTCAAAGTCCCTAGGCAGAAGGCACACATGTCAGGTGCTAATTAGGACCTGATCATCAGCATCCCTGTCTTACTGAGCAGCATAATAAATTAAATACGAAGCATCTGCAGGTGACATGAAGGTGAATAGCAGAAGCAGCTCTGAGTTCAAAGCACCCACTTACCACTACGCTTTGTAAAACGTAAACCTGTCGTTCCGATCTTGTACCAATGTCATCCACCCTGAAAGCAGTGATGACTCAACAAATATTTTATTTAAAACGTGAATATTTGACAGTTTTACATAAATTGTGACCAGCTACAGAGACTCCTCCTTTGAAGTCCGGGTTCCGACTCAGAAAGAGTGTGTGTAGACGGTTTATCTCCGTTACCACCTTTTCCACAATCTTCTGACAGTAGGTGGGGCTATTGTAAAACAGAATATCTAGCAAGGTTTAGTTGGTAAAGTGACGAAACCGACCAATACTTGGTAAAGTGATTTTCTTAATATTCCTGTTTAGAAAGAAAAAAGCATGTCAGTAGCCACCTTCAATTTATGAATTTTTTTCAGTTTATATTTTGAGTCCTGAACATACACTGAGTAAAAAAATCCCACAAATATGAGTTGATTTTGTAGAATGAGTTATCCTAAATAAATCAAGATTAGCAAAAAAGCTGCTATTTATGCCTTTAACAGTACTATGAATTTGAGGAATTTCTGAAGAGGTATCATATAAAATAAGGCTTATGAAAATATTTTTATTTTTAAAGAAGAAAGCCTACTGTTTCATTTTTCTTCCAATTTATTGGAAAGCTGGATACCTGACAAAAACTGTCAGTGGAAAGGACAATAAAGTATCAGGAAGTAAGCAAGGAGCTTAATGGAATTAAGATCTTCCCTGATTTGAGAATGGCCACAGCAAAGTTCAACAACATCCAGAGAAAGAAAACACCCTCATACCAGGGCCCAACATGGATAAATGCTGCTTGTAGGATCAGTTTTATTAAACCATGTGTCCTGAAACATGATGACCGGCGCCAAAATTCAGATGTTATTAGCCTGTGTCTTAGCATAAATGTTACCTAAAATTAAAAAAAAAAAAATTTTTACCTAAATCTGTGGTTCTCAATTGAAAGCATTCAAAATTGAGTGGGGGTATTTTTGGTTGTCACAGTGCCTGGTGAGTGCTGTGGGCACTTAGACTAAGGATACTGAATGGCCTAAAGTACACACTCAACAATCTTTGCCAACTTGTTATGGCAGGTAGCCCTAATCACTGTTTCTTTTTGTCATCATTCTAAAGAATGATGCTAAAATAGAGAAGTCTAGAAGTGGCACTGGTCCTAAACAAATTTTACTCACCGTGGGGAATTTCATCAAGGTTATCATCAATTCCACACTTTACAACCCTGGGCCTTGTCTGTCCATCTTGTGTGGTCCCCCATTCATCTGGCACTGACGAAGGCTGGAACTGAACAATAACCTTCGAGATACAACAGAAGGGTTATGACAGCTCCCTACCAAACTCATTTCCACTACAGACTAAGTAATGTATTTCAATACAGTAAACTACTTCCTAATATGGATCCTTTATACGTTAAGTACTAGCACCGTTCCCCCCAAACCAATCTGTAATGATCCTGCTATTGATCATTAACCATTAAAACTAAGCAAATCAATACCATTATTTCCAATGCTAATGTTGGAAAATAATACAACTAAATCAGAATATACCTTGATTTAGAAATGTAATATGAACATCCAAGCTTACACATTAGAAATTAAGGAAAAGTTACCTGAAGAGAGGAGCCCATTTACAAATGCATCTTCAGTGCCAAACACTGACTGACCCACACCTTTTAGGAAGGTATAGTTTAATCCAACTATATTACATTAAACCTGATATCATATGAAAATATTTTTAAAAAAATGAATGCATGCAAGATGTTATGCAAAATTTTTGTTTGTACCCAAAATAGAAGGTCAAAAAATTTAAACAACAAAAGGACACACGTGCTTCCGGTAAGGAGGAGAACCAGGAGAGTGCAGAAGAGGCTTTATTTTCATTTTGCACCTTTTCATACTGTTTAAGTTCTGCTAACATGCACGTGTTTTTATTTTTATTTTTATTTACTTTAGTATCAATAAGGACTACAGAAGTGGTTAGAACATAGGTTATTTTATAGTTTCCTGCAACAATAGCCTATGTTCTGAGCAACGACTGCATGCCAAGCACTGTGCTAGGTGCTTTTGCATGAATTCCCTCACTTCACCCAAACTATGGCCCAGGGAGGTAAATCTTACTGCAGGTGAAGAGCCTGTGGCTCAGAGGGATTACGGTTGGTAAATGAAAGGATACCGATGGTGCCCACCCGTCAGGAGTGGGCTGGGCAGGGGCCTCCTTGGCCTCTACTAGTTGGATTAGATGCCTACGATTCTGTTTCCAACTCCTTCAGATTTTAGGAAGTCCCACATTTTGTGCCTGTGTCTCGCGATACTTCCTGCCTCTCGTGATGGCTCCTGCCTCTCACGATAATAGCCACCTCTCGCGATAGTGGCCGCCTCTCGTGATGGTTCCTGCCTCTGGCGACACTGCCTGCCTCTCCCAATAATAGCCACTTCTCATGATTGTGGCCACCTCTCGCGATAATGGCCACCTCTCGCGATACTGCCTGCCTCTCACGATATTTCCTGCCTCTCGCGATAGTGGCCGCCTCTCACAATAATGGCCACCTCTCGCGATAGTTTCTACCTCTGGCGACACTGCCTGCCTCTCAAGATATTTCCTGCCTCTCGCGATAATGGCCGCTTCTCACGATGGTTCCTGCCTCTCACGATAGTTCCTGCCTCTCGCGATGGTTCCTGCCTCTCGCGACAGTGGCCACCTCTCGCGATAATGGCCACCTCTTGCGATAGTTCCTACCTCTGGCGATGCTGCCTGCCTCTCGCGATAATGGCCGCTTCTCGCGATGGTTCCTGCCTCTCGTGACAGTGGCTGCCTCTCGCAACAGTGACCACCTCTCAAGATAATGGCCGCCTCTCGCAATGGTTCCTGCCTCTCGTGATGGTTCCTGCCACTCCCGATATTTCCTGCCTCTCATGATACTGCCTGCCTCCCGTGATGACTCCTGTCTCTCGCGATAATAGCCACTTCTCGTGATTGCAGCCGCCTCTCGCGATAGTTCCTACCTCTGGCGATACTGCCTGCCTCTCACGATATTTCCTGCCTCTCGCGATAATGGCCGCTTCTCGCAATGGTTCCTGCCTCTCGCGATAGTGGCCGCTTCTCACGATAGTTCCTGCCTCTCGCGATAATGGCCGCTTCTCGCGATGGTTCCTGCCTCTAGCGATAGTGGCCGCTTCTCACGATGGTTCCTGCCTCTCGCGATAATGGCCCCTTCTCGCGATGGTTCCTGCCTCTCGCGATAATGGCCCCTTCTCGCGATGGTTCCTGCCTCTCGCGATAATGGCCCCTTCTCGCGATGGTTCCTGCCTCTCGCGATAGTGGCCGCTTCTCGCGATGGTTCCTGCCTCTCGCGATAATGGCCCCTTCTCGCGATGGTTCCTGCCTCTCGCGATAATGGCCCCTTCTCGCGATGGTTCCTGCCTCTCGCGATAGTTCCTGCCTCTCGCGATGGTTCCTGCCTCTCGTGACAGTGGCCGCCTCTCGCGATAATTCCTGCCTCTCACGACAGTGGCCGCTTCTCGCGATAGTTCCTGCCTCTCGCGATAATGGCCGCTTCTCGCGATGGTTCCTGCCTCTCGCGATAGTGGCTGCCTCTCGCGAAACTGCCTGCTTCTCACTATAGTGGCTGCCTCTCCCGATAGTTCCATTGCTCACACAACTGCCCACCTCTCCCGGTAGTGCCGCCTCTCCCGATAGTGCTGTTGTTCACAAAACTGGCTGCCTCTGGTGATAGTACCTGGTTAGGAAACTGTCAGGTAGTAGCTGCCACTTGCCATAGTAGCTGCCTCTTGTGATAGTGCCCAGCCCTGACCTTTGACCTCTAACCCTTGAACTCTGGCACTTAACCTTTGACCCCTGACCCCATGGCCCCTGACTCACAACCTAGAACCCTTTAGCTATCGACCTTTGAACCCAACCCATACCCTCTGACCCTTAACCTACAATACCAGAAGCTTGTCCTTGACCTTTAGCCTATGACCTTGTACCCTTGAAGTCCTCTGACCCTCGACTGACAAACTCTGACTTTTGAACCCTGACCCTTAACCTTTTATGTGACTATTCACATATGACCCTTCGCTTCAAACCTCTAGCCTTAGAACTGTCACCTATGGCCCTAATCCCTAGCCATAATCCTAAAACCCTAACCCCAACCCCTTGCTTTTACTGACACTTGACCTTTGACCTGTTATTCCAATATTTGACCTTTGATCTCTGTCCCATGACCCTTGGCCCACGACCTATGACCCATGACCCTCTGACTTCCAACCTTTGACCTCTAGTTTATATCCTTCAACCTTTGAACTTTTGACCTGAGACCCTTGACCAATGACCTTAGACCCATGGTCTTTGAGCTATAACCCTTTGACCCTTAACCTCTGGCACTGAGCCCTCGAACTTTGCCCTTTGCTCTTTGACCTCAGAAATCAATCTGAACCCTTAACCCATCCCATCTCATCCACAACCTCCTGACCCCAATTTCAACCCTAACCTTAACTCTTATCCTCAGCCTGATCCTCTAAAATTCTAATCTAACTTAAATGGGGGGGAAATATCATTACAGTAAATCAAACACAGTGAAATGACGCTACGACAATGCACAGTAGACACGAGATGCAGAAGGCTGGTGTTGGGGAATCAGAGCAACCTCTTCCAAAGAAAAATATATAAACGATATTTCTCTGACACTAAAAACTTCAGTGCACCAACAGAAGCTATTCAAAAAGCAAAAAGACAGCCTGTGAAATCCAAGAAAATAGTTACATTATATCTCCACAACCATTGCGGATAAGCCAAGACCATAACCTTGGCAGGAAGTCAAGGGAAAGACAGGTAACTGGGACGCAGTCAGGTCTCATGGGCCTTTATTAAGAAAAACATTATGGGTTATTTTTAATTTATGTTATTATGATTCCAGTTTTGTTGCCTGTTGCATTTATATTTTGTATTTAGTATAATATTTATAGTTTAAAGGCATAACATTTTTTTAGTGCTTACAATTCAATTATGAGATGGATTTTAATTTATTATGGTTCATTTCCCATTGGAAACATTCAGGTGCTGTTATTAGATTCCCGCTAGTTGTGTAATCGGAAGCTCTAATTTTATGTTTGATTGTTTTTTAACTGGGACTAAGGTTGTAACAATATAATGCTGTAAACTACAATTATTACTTAAAATTTCAGAGGCCAGGAAAATGGTAAGTTTTAGAACTAAATTTTTTGTGCCTTAGTAGCAGTTTGAGAGACATGTTTTTCATAGCCATTCTAGTTTTTATTGGAATTAATATAGTTAGTGGTAAATATTGAGTTAGGGGGTAGGTCACTGTGCATGGCTTTCAAAGCTCGAGCAGGGTTAAGTGGCAGTTACCCATGCTGGCACTGTGTGATAACAGCCCTTGGATCTCCTCTAAGTCAGCTAATTGCATGTGAATCCCTGTCTCAGGGTAACCCAAGCAGAGGCAGCAAGCTACTTACCTTCTTGGGCCACGGTTCCTCTGGATGGGAGGAGTCAATGAATTACTAAAGAGAAAGTGCTCAGAAGGATACCTCACAGTATGTTTGTTTAATAAATGAAAAAAAAAAAGGAGATAAAGAATCTTTATTTATATAAAACCCCTATCTCCTCAGCAAACACAAACACCAGGTTTAAAACAATCTTTGTGGCACGCACAAACAAGCATTACTCCACTTGAGATCCGGGCCAACGTTCAAGCTAAATGTGCTGGTGCTGTCACCTGGAATGCTCACTGGGCTGGATCACAGAACATGACCCAGTCCCTCTGGTCTCTCAGTGGAAGCCAGCAACAGTGTTCACGGGGCACAGAAAGTCCCCCAGGTAACTGGGAGTGTTTATTCTGGGGACTGCATGCTTAGCAAGAGCCCTCAGCTTTACGTTGTGCAGGAACCCAACACCAGATGGTCACTGCGCGATCACCACCATTTTTCGTGTGCTTCTCTGTCACCACCCCCACCCCAGGTTGACTAAGCCAGGTCCTGCCCGGTGTCAACCTACTGAAATTGTTGAATGAATAGCACCTTTGGGCAAATGCCCACCTTCCAGGACCTCCATTTCCCCTCAGTTCCTCAAGGCCCCCCAATGCTTCTGTTGGCTTGGTTACTTTCTAGGCTCAGTGTCCAATCCAGTGACATGGCAGCAGCTAGTCCCAGGACTGGGCAAGAGGTGGGCACCCAAGTGACTAGGTGAACAAAACATGCCTTGAGCGAACATGACAGGGAGAGTGCACTGGACAAGCTGTGGGCTGATGAAGTAGCCCATGGCTTGTTCACAAGCCAAGGTGCCCAGGAACTCCCCTTCCCTGTAGGTGCCTGCTGGGCACAGCTGTGGAGCACCCTCCGCTCCCATGGGATGTGTTGAACCCAGGCCAATGATGGGAGCAGAGGGTCCAGTCTCTAGCCCGAGTGTCAGACAACCCACAACTTAATAGCAGGGCTCTCTGCATCTTTTGGAAATCTACCAGAAGGCATTCTGTAGACATGGGTAAGGCCCAGTCCTCACCTGCTGGCCTCAGCGCCAAGAGGGCACACACCTAGGAAGCACTCATGCACGTGGGCCCTGTGGAGAGCACGGCCACCGCTTGGGGTCTGGCTGCATGGCTGCTGGGGGTGGGCTGGAAGAACAGGGAGACACCACGGCTGCTCTGCTCCGCGACCAGGGACGGAGTTCCTGACTGCCACCGTCCCCAGTGGGAACAAGCCCAGAAGGCAGGAGGGACTCGAGCTGCAGAGGGAATTCTGGGTTTCCCCACCAACGTCGCGCTCCACGGGCAGCCCAGAGCAAGGCGCCGGGGAGAGGCCCGGCGTGGCCTGAGGATCCTACCCCAGCCGCAAACCCAGCCCCGACCCTAACCATAACCCCTACAAGGGCAGCCCTGACCACTAAGCCCTGAGCCGGAAGCCGCACACTGCACCCCAACGCGAAAGCCCGGCCCCAGCCTAAGCCCCAACCCTTTAACCCTGGGCCTGAGCCCCGAACCCTTCCCTCCTCGACCTGACGCCTCCTCTCTCACCGGCCTAACCGCGCTCTTCCGTCCCCTCAGCCCGTTCCTGGCGCTCGGCAGCACCTCCGCTCCAGAGAACTCCGGCCTCTCCGGCCCGGCTCCCGCCCGGCCCACGGTGGCGGAAGCACGGAACCCGCGGCAGCAGCGCTTCCCGCTCCCAGGCGCGAGACCGGAAGCCCGCCGCGCCCTCGCTGTGCTGTCCAATCGCTTCTGGTCGGCTGCCCGAAGCGCCTTCCGGGGCCCGCCTCCCACCTTCCGCCTTCCGGCCAGGCGGGGCAGGGCGGCGCCGGGCCCGCGCTCCTGCTCCATGGCGGCCGTGCGCGCCGGGGCGGCGGAGCTGGGCTTCGTAGAGGCGGCGCCGGCCTGGCGGCTGCGCAGCGAGCAGTTCCCCAGCAAGGTGGGCGGGCGGCCGGCGTGGCTGGGCGAGGCCGGGCTGCCCGGGCCCGCGGAGCTGGCCTGCGCGCTGTGCGGGCGCCCGCTGGCCTTCGTGCTGCAGCTGTACGCGCCCCTGCCCGGCCGCGCCGACGCCTTCCACCGCGGCCTGTTCCTCTTCTGCTGCCGCGCGCCGCCCTGCTGCGCGGGCCTGCGTGGTGAGCGGCGGGGCGCCCGGGGGCGGCTTCCCTCGGGTCCGCGTCCCCCCGACCTTCTCACCGGGTCGGCGCTCAGTGCGCGCTCGTGGTCGGACGAAGTCGGTGTCCGGCAGCTTCCCGGCCTTTCCGCCGCCTGCTGCTCCGGCGACTACCTCGATTAAAGAGCAGGCTGGGCGGGCTCGGTCGTGGGTCCCAAACTGCTCTCCAGGCTTAAAGACTCCTGTTCTTCCACTTTTCTCTCCTTTCAGAAAATAAGTTCACTGAAAGCAAAGACTGCCTTGTCTTTTAACAGGTGTCTTTTCAGTCCTGTATGGAATGGAAACTAAAATATCTCACTTGACATAGTTTCATTTAAAATACAGTGTTTCTTCTCATTTTTCTTAGTTTTTAGAAATCAGCTACCCAGGAAAAATGACTTTTACTCACATGAGCCGCCTTCTGAGGATCCTCCCCCAGCGGGGGAGTCCGTGTGCCTCCAGCTCAAGTCCGGGGCTCATCTCTGCAGGGTTTGCGGCTGTTTAGGCCCCAAGACGTGCTCCGGCTGTCACCGGGCGCATTACTGCAGCAAGGAGCACCAGACTGTGGACTGGAGATCGGGGCACAAGCAGGCGTGTAGACAGTCGGGTGAGTCCATCTTATTTTTTAATTTCAGCTCAGTTTCATAGCATCTGTCAACCCAGGTTTTTTTATTTTGTGGAGAAAAGTTAAAAGTAGAAAAGCTATAATACTTTTCAGGCATTAGGTAGCAACACCTTTATGAAAGAGGAGCTATGAGCCCTGGCTTGTGTCTCAAGTGGCTGGCTTCTGGCTTGATCCCCAGTAGGGAGGTCCAGGAGGCAGCCTATGGATGCCTCCCCTTCTTTCTCCCACCTTCCCTCCCCCCTCCCTTCCTCTGTCTTTCAAAATCAATTTTTAAAAAGTGTCTGAAAAAAAGAGCTGTGAGATCTTGCCCACTTAGTTATGTCTCATAGTAGAGGCACTTAACTTGTGACCTACAACCTAAAATGCTGGAGCTATATATATTAATTTACTAGGGGAAACTGTTACTATATGGAGTATCCTTTAGAAATAGGACACTGACCTAGCCAGTTTGGATCTGTGGTTAGAGCATCGGCCCTTGGACTGAAGGGTCTCAAGTTCAATTCTGGTCAAGGGCATGTGCCTCAGTTGCAGGGCGCCTGTCTCTCTGTATCTGTCTCTCTCTCTGCCTCTTTTTGTTTCTCTTTCTCCCTCTCCCCCTTCCTCTCTCTGAAAAGTAATGGGGAAAGTGTCCTTGGGTGAGGATTTAAAAAGGAAATAGGGCCTGGCCGGGCGTGGCTCAGCGCTTGACCATCAACCTAGGATCCAGGAGATCGGGGTTCGATTCCCGGTCAGGGCACATGCCTGGGTTGCGGGCTGCAGCCGATCAATGACTCTCTCATCATTGAGGTTTCTCTCTCTCTCTCTCTCTCTCTCTCTCTCCCCCTCTCCTTTCCTCTCTCCAAAATCAATAAAGATATATTTTAAAAATAAATAAAAAAGAAATAGGACACTATTAGACCATTTTCAAAACCAAGTTATTACTAATGGTGTGAGTTACCTTTTTTGTTTCAGATAATTTGGACGATACTGTTCCAGATCACAACTTCCTTTTTCCAGAATTTGAAATTGTCATAGAAACAGAAGATGAGATTACACCTGAAGTTTCCGAAAAAGAAGATGAACCAGAGATTATAGGGAGCATGGGTAAGGAGTCAGTTTCAGAGCTTTATTCATTAAGTGATTGTACATAATGCTTGAAACAAAGGGTTGAATATGTCAAGAAGAGAGGTACTGATACGAAATGTCAACTCACTTTGGGGGCTGCAGTATAGACTTTCCAAATACTGCCGTATTTCACAATATCCTTCCTGTACCTCCCACCTTGACAAATGTCAGGCACATTCTGGTTCCATAAAGATACACCAGAGGAAGAATCCAGGTGGTCACTGGGTAGGCTGCACAGGATGCTGGAAAACAGTAAGTTCATCTGCATCAAAGTCTGTTCCTCAGATTAGGATGGTGCACGTGAGTGCCTGGAATTTCTTTCTTTTTTATATTTTAGAGAGAGGAAGGGAGAGAGAGAAAACAAAGATTTGTTGTTCCACTTATTTATGCATTTATTGGTTGATTCTTGTATGTGCCCTGACTGGGATCGAACCTGCAGCCTTGGCATATCAGGGATGATGCTCTAACCAACTGATCTACCCAGCCAGGGCCAGCAGGGCCCTTTCAAAGTGAGTTTCTCTTTCATCTGATCAGTTTTACATAATGCAATTTGGTTGGTTCTCTAGAGCTGATCTACTCCAAAGCCTCTGCTGATCAAATACATAAGAGGCTGATTGGCAGCAGCATTTATTCAATACTTACTTTGCATCAAGGGCTTTTGTGCATGATCTCATGAAAATCAACAAATTAGCGACACTACCCCATTTTGCTGTGAGTACTTTGAGGTTCTGGGTGTAACGTGTTTGTCATGTAACTGACCCAAGTTATTTTTACAACTGGAGTTTGAGCTCACGTCTCACCAACTAGAACTTGAGCTCTTAAGCAACACCACCGAATTAGATTTTAGATTAGAATTTTGGCTTACTGGTCTATAGTTCATCAAAGGACATCAGAAATATACATTGATACTTGTCACAAAGACTTAACTCCTGTTGGCGACATCTGTGGTAGAAGTAGCCGGGGTCCCAAGAGCTGAGAGCACAGAAGAACAAGCTGGGAGGTCCCACGTGAACATGATGGCTAAGCAAGCGGACCAGCTGGGAAGAGAAATGTGAGGCATGAGGAGACCTAAAGTAAGAGTCCAGGTGGCTTTAGGGCACTAGTGATAAAAAGGGCTCACAGCCTAGCCTCTGTGGCTCAGTGGTTGAGCATGGACCCATGAACCAAGAGGTTCCTGGTTCGATTCCCAGTTAGGGCACATGACCAGGCTGCAGGCTTGATCCCTAGTAGAGGGTGTGCAGGAAGCAGCCAATCAAGGGGGTTTCTCTTTCATCATCGATGTTTCTCTGTCCCCCTCCCTTCTTCTCTCTAAAATCAATAAAAACATTTTTTAAAAAAGAAGGGCTCACATTTGTTGTGTGCCCTGTCTTGTGCTGGGTACAGCCATCCTGAGCCCAGGACTTGGGTCTGTTCTTTTAAATGTGAAGCTTTAATGAAGAAAGTGCTCACTAGGAGCCTGTATAGTGAATAGTGCTTCCTGGAGTACCTGGGAATTCAGATGGTCTTACAGAACCAACCTGAATGAATTTAAATAGGGAAAGCCCTTGGGAACATCTGCCCTTCATGGTCTGATTCATTCAGCACTTGGTTGTTTGAAACTGGCTGCCCTCGGCCAGTGTGAATTGTCAAGTCACGGGGATTATTCCTGTTGCCATAATGGTGGTTGATGTTTTTTCAGGTGAAGCACCCGAGGAAGAATTGGATTCCATGGCAAAACATAAATCCAGGGAAGACAGAATTTTCCAGGAGTTTAAAACTAAAATAGCCCTGGAACCAGAACAGGTAAAGTAGAACTACATAGCTCCCTCTTGTTCCTTTCAGGGGTTATTTTAGGGCTGTCATCCCTAGAAGCTGTCTCATTACAGCAGCCCTTCACACAGGAAAGGGATCTTTGCAGTGCTGATCTTTCTAACAGTTATTGGCACCCGGCCGGGCGTGGCTCAGCGGTTGAGCGTTGACCTAGGATTCAGGTGATAGGGGTTCGATTCCCGGTCAGGGCACATGCCTGGGTTGCGGGCTGCGGCCGATCAATGACTCTCTCATCATTGATGTTTTTCTCCCTCCCTCCCTCCCTCCCTCCCTCCCTCCCTCCCTCCCTCCCTCCCTCCCTCCCTCCCTCTCTCTCCCCCTCCCTCTCCCCCCCTCTCCTTTCCTCTCTGTGAAGTCAATAAAAATATTTTTTAAAAAAATTTTCTAACACTTATTGGAAGAACAAGTTAGGCTGGTTATCATATACGATAAATTTTCTAAAGAAAGTGTCCAGAATGGGGATGAATGATATGCTGCCTGTGATACATGGAGTTCAGGCAATGATAACAGAAAGAAATTTCCCCCCATTTTCTGCTGGACTTTGGCTTGTAAAACCAACATGTCATGTTAACACAAAGACACTAGTTTTGTAAAACGAATCCTGGAGCTACATCATGAGCTTCTGATGTAATCACAACCACAGTGTGAAAAAAATAGGGTGATTGCTCAGCACATTTCCCTTGCTCATCTCTGCTCTTCCCCTTCACTCCTCATTGTGAACGGCAGTCACAAGAGAAAACTCGGCCAAATTTCCATAAAAGGGTCACTGGATCAAATCAATATCCAGGGGCTCACAGGAAGAGCCAGTCTAGGTCTGACACACTGACAGGGTGGCTTTTAGCACTGTGTATGCCTTTAACAAAACATAGGAAAACCACTCAGTTATATATTATGAAACTTACTTCTATATGTAGTATTTACCTAAACACCATGTTTCACCTGGTATTTGTCCCTTTTCAAATATTTAAGGCTTGATGTTTCTCTCGCTTCCTCTCTCTGAAATCAATAAAAACATTTAAAAAAAATGTTTAAGGTTCCTTAGACCTGTGTGAAGGTAAGCACAGAAAGTTGCATTTTGGATTCAGAATGGGGAAATAGGGGTTTTGTTATTCCCTTCACAAAATATTCACAAGATTCAGGTTCTAACCATGTTATCTAAGAAATGTAATTTTGATACCCTGAGTTAGAAAAGCTGAAATAATTGCTTTGATAACACTGAGAAGACATAACTTTGAGAATGTGCCAGGGGTGGGGGTGTGGGGATGTGGCAGTAAACTCCTTTCAGAAAGTTCCATCAAGTGTAGGAGCAAATGGAACTCTTAGGTGAGATGTGGGTGATTGGAAAATGATCCTAATTGTTTTTAGATTCTCAGGTATGGCAGAGGGCTTGCCCCCATTTGGATCTCTGGTGAAAACATCCCCCAAGAGGAGGATATTCCAGACTGTCCCTGTGGTGCCAAGAGAATATTTGAATTCCAGGTATGACCTTAAATAGGGACTATTTTACTATGGAATTCCCCTGCTTTATGTTTTTAAACATTATAAAACTTTGTCAAAGTAACATGCACAGGGTCTGTGTGGTATTGAAGAAGTTGCCCTCTGCATCGTGAATATCAGAACTTTTCTGCCCCAAGAAAGGGCTTAAAAGTGTCCCTTACTGCTTTATCTGGAAGTTATTTCCTTCTCTAAATAACATGATTTTTCTGGTATTTGTCATTTAACTAGTTTTCAGACATCTGTTGACTTCTACTACAGTGAGGGTTTAGTGTTCACTTTTACCATCTGGACCATCCCAACCTCCCAGTGTAGTTACTGCATTACTTTCAGTGCCTTTGTTGTTACCTTTGTAATTTTAAATACTATGCTTTGTCCAATTAATCAGGGTCTGACTCTCTACTTTGTAAGAGGAGTGTTTTAGAACTTACTCTGTTTAGTCTTGGTTTGTGGAGTTATTAGGAAAAGAAATGGATGTAATCATTAAGATAAATATTTTTCAAAAGCATTGTTAGCATCAAAATCATTTGGGGTTGGGTGGAAATCCTCTTTACCTGTGGATTCACTGACCTTACAGGGTGATAGGGAATACCTGTTCCTTAGGGTGGAAAGAGGATTGTGAGGACTGCATCCAACACTGGTTGGTTCTTAATCCCAACACCGAGATGAGCTGCTGGTGTATGTGAAGCAGTTTCATATCGGAGGCAGATCTTCACTCTTTTCCATCGGACTCCTGGGATCCCCTTCTACACAAAGACATCAGTAGATTTCCTTTTTGTATTTATTACTACTCGTGTTTCTTCAAAGTCATAGTAACAGCATCTGCTGTTCACATGACGAAAAGTAAAAGTTGCCCAGATAGAAGCTTCAGTCCTGTTTTGTGGCACATTATTAATAAAATTAATTAGGTCACCAGCCAAGCCAAATGTATTGGCCAGTCTCTTATACTTGGGAACTTTTTTCTCAAATGGAAAGGAAAGGCACCAAGTGAAGTAGAGAGGGGTTCTGAGGACAGAGCTGCAAGATATTTTTACATTATCAAAGACATTCATTGCATAATGTTTATAATCCTGTGTAGTGTGGACACGGAAAGCTCAGGATCCCTCTAATCACCCTGGCAGGGAAGGTCTGTTGAAAGCATACAGTGCTCCTCACTTGAAGCAGATCTCTGACTGTGTCGTCCTCTCCTCAGGTTATGCCTCAGCTGCTTAACTACCTAAAGGCTGACAGACTGGGCAGGAGTGTTGACTGGGGCATCCTGGCTGTCTTCACCTGTGCTGAGAGCTGCAGCCTGGGTACTGGCTACACAGAGGAATTTGTTTGGAAGCAAGATGTAACAGATACACCTTAAAGACAACCTCGAGCCCTGGCCAGCGTGGCTCAGTTGGGTGTCTGGTGTACCAGGAAGTTGCCAATTTGATTCCTGGTCAGGGCACATGCCCAGGTTCCAGGCTCCATCCCCAGTAGGGAGTGTGCAGGAGGCAGCCAATCAATGACTCTGTCACCATTGATGTTTCTCTCCCTTCCCTCTCTCTCAAAATCAATAAACTATTATTTGAAAAAAAAGAAAAAGGCCCTGAAAAGCCTTAAAAATGCTCATGATCTCTTGGACCTTGCCATTCCAGTTTTTAGTACTTTATCCTAAGGAAAGAATCATACCAGAGAGGGGCACAAAGATATTTTAGGCATTATTTACAATTTCCAAATATTAGCAAAACAAAAATGTCCAGCAACAGAGAATTACATCATTTCTGGTGTGTCTGTCCAGTGGAAGGTGGTGCACTTTTAATGACAGACCTGTATGCACCAAATGAGGTACAGATCTGAACTGACACAAAGATACCATTATAGATGGCATTCCTAGTATGAGTGTATATTTTTAAAAATATTTGTACATGTGTATGTGCATGGAAATAAATCTGGAATGACATACTAGGTGTGAACTGGTTAAATGGTGGACTAAGTGAAATAATCTTTTTACCTGTATTATTTCTTCAATAAAAATGGTTATGTGCCTAATTCAAAACATCACTCAGATCGATTTCCCCCCTAAAACTTACGGTAAAAGAAAAAGATTTGGGTAAAACCCCAGAAGACTTGTCTGGTAATCGGGTGATTGGCACAGGCTCTAGTATACATGGAAATCCAGAGCATGAGAAAAATACCAACCCCACTAGGCAGGTGAGCACAATGAAGGGTGCCCGACTGTTCTCAAGCAGCAGCAGCAGAGTTAACAGGTAAGGAAAAAGGTTTGTGGCCAGACAACCTGCAAAAAGCTCTAGTTCAACCTTGGTTAGTCAGTGGTGGTGCTTACAGACGAGACTGACAGGTGAGGGCACTGGTCTTCCCTTCACATCTCAAACCAACGCACACAGAAGAAAGCCAGAGGAAGGGTGCAGGAATCCCCGTCAAAATGTCCCTGGGTCAGCCACAGGATGGTCCCATTACTGAGCCCAGGAGATCAGCTTTCAGGTGCATCTGTTTACACAAATAGCTCCTAAATCTATGCTGTTAACCATTCTAAGGCTCCTGCCGGCACCTAGCAGTTTACAATTACCTTGTGATAATTTCCAGTTCTCTACCCCAGTGATGCCCACTCAGCACTAAGGCAGAGCTGGAGAGACTGCTGGTGACCAGTGCTTGCAGACAGCAAATTCCGAGAACTGTTTCCCGGTTACTGTAATCTACATGGTCGTGTTCTCACACACCTCCCTGCTAACCTGGAAACGCACTGCCACCATAAGTCCTTTTGGAGGTAACATCACTTGCTAATGTCACTGACTTCTTGGCTATTTCACTGTATTTGTATCGGAAAGTAGTGGCCTATTAGTCCATGTGTGTGTATGTGCATATGTATGTGTAATTCATAAAGATGTACATATAAAGCAGTTTTCATGGGAAACTGCAGTACAGACTTCCCATGGGGGGAATCTGTTCAATACAACTTTGAAAGAGGGAGAGAATGGTGTTAGTCTTGCAGCTGGGGGTAGTGTTAAGTCTGAGAATCAACCATAACTGGTGATAGCCCATGGCTACCAGAGCACACATTAAAAGTCCTCATGGCCTGGCCCGTGTGGCTCAGTGGATTAAGTGTCGCCTGTGCAACAAGAGGTCACTGGTTCGATTCCCAGTCAGGGCACATGCCCAGGTTGCTGGCTCCATCCCCAGTACTGGGTGTGCAGGAGGCAGCAGATTCATGTTTCTATCTCTCCCTCTATTAAAAAAATCAATAAAAACATTTTTAAAAGAGGTTAAAATAAGTAAATAATAGTCACACTTGCTAGGAAGCTCGGTGGCTTATGGAAAATAGGACTAGTGGGGCCTCACATCCCAAATTAGAATAATTGTTATCGTCAGTATATGTTACAGTAGGTTTTCCAAAGTAGAACAGCATCCTGACTGCTAAGGACTTTTCAGGCAAATCCTTATGGTCTGTTTATTGGAACACATCACCAGAAGATGTGGACATTCTTGCAGGCACGTTAGTAGTAACCAGCCAAGCTGCCCTTTAGATGTGTATCCCCACCAAGCTCTGGAAATGATGGCGAGTGTCCACAGGGCCTTTCTACAGGGAGAAAGACTAGTACAAGTCACCAGAAATAAAATGTCACAGCACCAACTTGGGACCCATGTTAAAAAAATAGCAACTAACAAATTTTCTGAAAAGGAAATAAACTGGTCCCATTTATAATAGCATCAAAAACAGAAAAATACTTAGGAATAAATGTAACTGAAGTTAAAGAACTCTACTCTGAAAACTATAAGACACTGAGGAAAGAAACTGAAGACAAATAAATGGAAAAGTATTTTGTCTTCACAGATGAGAATTAATATTGTTAAAGCGTTACTGCCAAAGCCATCTGTAGATTCAATGCAATCTCTATCAAAATACTAATGGCAATTCTTACAGGAAAAAAAACACTCCTCAAATTTATGAGCCCACAAAAGACCCTAAGAAAGAACAACAAAGGAGGAGGCATCACACTTCCAGATTTCAAGCTACACTATAAAGCAATAGTCGTCAAAATAGCATTATACTGGCATGAAAACAGACACACAGACCAATGGAACAGAATTGAGAGCCCAGAAATAAACCCACACACATATGGCCAACTAGTACTTGACAAAGGCTCCAAGAATACTCAATGGAGAAAAGGCAGTCTTTTCAATAGGGTGCTGGGACAATTGGATATTCACATATAAAAGACCGAAACTGGACCCACATCTTATACTGCACACAAAAATTAAAAATGGATTAAAGTCTTAAATGTGCCCTGGCCAGTGTGGCTCAGTTGGTTGAGCATTGTCCCATGCACTGAAAGATCATTGGTTCAATTCCGGGTCAGGGCACATGCCCAGGTTGCAGGCTCGATCCCTGGTGGGGTGTGTGTGGGAGGCTGCCGACTGATGTTTCTCTCTCTTCCTCTCTCTCGAAATTTAATAAAAACATATATTTTAAAAAAGACTTAAATGTAACACCTGAAACCATGTAACTCCTAGAAGAAAACAGGAATAAAGCTCCTTGCAATGGTTGTTGGTAATGAATTCTTGGACATGACCCCTAAAGCACAAGCAACAAAATAAAAAATTGGGACTACATCAAACTAAAAAGCTTCTGCACAGCAAAAAAAACCCCAAAACCCCACAAAACAAAAACAAAAAACCGACAACCAAGTGAGAAGACAACTTGTGGCCCAGCCAGGCGTGGCTCAGAGGTTGAGCGTTGACTTAGGATCCAGGCGATCGAAGTTCAAATCTCGGTCAGGGCACATGCCCGGGTTGCGGGCTTGATCCCCAGTCGGGGGCGTGCAGGAGGCAGCTGATCAATGACTCTCTCATCATTGATGTTTCTATCTCTCTCTCTCTCTCTCTCTCTCCTTTCCTCTCTCTGAGATCAATAAAGATATATTTAAGGAAAAAAGACAACTTGTGGAATAGGAAAAATATTTGCAAATCGTGTATCTGATAAGGGGGTTAATACTGCTGGAGGGAAAGGCACACCCCATTCTCTGCAGGTGACTTCATTAAGTTTGTATTTATTGGAGTAACATTGGTTAATAAAATCATATAGGTATCAGCTGTACAATTCCACAATACATCATCTGTATATTATATTGTGTTCACCACCCCAAGTCAAGTCTCCTTCCACCGCCATTTATCCTAGACCCTTTTCTACCTCCCCCATCCCCCTTTTCCTCTGGTCAGCACCATGCTGTTGTCTGTATCTAAGAGGTTTTTTGTTTATTTGATTTGCTTAATCCCTTCACCTTTTTCACCCAGGTCCCCACCTCCCTCCCCTCAGAGCGTTGTCAGTCTATCCTCTGTATCTACAAGTCTCTGCAGGTGGCAAGTGTCCCTCACAAGCTGGAATAGCCCTCCCTCCAACAGCCTGGGAGTGATCCTAAGCATCTCCTATAATAAACTGAGATGTAGCCTTTTTAAAAATAGCAACTATATTGAAAAATAATTAATACAAAATAATACATCACACAACTCAGTTGCCTCTACAAATGTCAAAACATTTAAAATCACCATAAATAAGCAAACACTCACCCGGTAACTGCTCCTGCGGAGGACATCCATCACACTGCCGACCCATCCACTCCACCCAAGATCTCTGCATGGCCGGACTCTGTCTGACCAGACAGCCCGTGTTATGGGAGAGGGAGCAGCCCACTCACTGTGCAGCAGGCACTGGGTCCTGGTCTCATCAGCCTCTGACAACTCAGGAAGCACAGCAACAAAAATACGGTGCAATGCTTCCAATAATCATACTTGTGGTCATGTTCTGTTACTCTAAGACTGTTGTGTGTATAATGTGAGATAACTGATTACAGGATATTTTAACCCATTGTCCCGTGTGCTTTTAAAAGTTAAGAATTTTTAGTGTAAAAGATAATACAATTGGTTAAATAAACCCCTTTAGTCCTAGATTTGGGCATATCTGTATGAACTCATGAGGTGTTTTATCTTGAAAACTTTTAAAGGGAAAGAAGCGTTTATCCTGCTATGTGAAGTGCATCACTGTATAAAAGTGTCCCGATGACTATGAGAAAAATGAAATGATTAGAATCTCGTCATTTGCAACCACCTAACAAGTTAATAACAGATCAATGAGAAGAGAGACAACCAAACATCTGGTTCCTAACAGAACACCCCACTCAGTCTTGACCAGGGGATCAAGCCTCTGGCTGCAGACTCCCACCTGCAGGAGCTGAGAGGGGACACACAGAGCCACACCGAGAGCCTGCAAATAGCAAAACACAGGAAGAAGCTACAGGCCAAATGGCCTGAAATGTTAAGGAAAAGAGATGGAGTGGAAACTTAAGGAATAAAACAGATATAAAAACATAGCAAATTTTTAAAAATGATAGACTGACCTCTATTAGGATAATGGTTATTTTACGGGGTAGGGGCTGTGGCTGGTGCATAGCAGGAGGGGGCTTCTGGGATGGGTGGCAGGGTTCTGGGTGTTGGGAGGCAGGGTTAGGGCAAGTTACAGGCAGCATCCCTGGAAACAGGAACATGATACATGCCTGTTTGATGGGCAACCCTAAGTTTTCAGGTGGTTCTTCCATTTCACTGCAATGTTCAATGAAATGTTGACTGAAACAAACAAGCAAACACGCTGAAGTGGTTTCAGGCATTGTATCTAAAATACAACTTTTTAAACATATGATCACATAAATCTTACAAGGCATCATTTATAACATCAACCTAACACTTTTATAAACAGTATTTATTGTACAGAGCACTGAGAAGAGAAATATTTACAGCCATTTGTGTTCAAAATACATCTGTCTGTCCTGCAATACTGAGAAGGCGGAATGTGTCTGGCACAAAAATAAACCCTAGGAGTTACAAATTAGAAAAACAACACTTTTAAAAAACATTACTTTTCTGGTAGAAATATAAAAACTGTGGTTTATGGGGAAGAAAACAAACAAAATTAAAAGTCCAGTCAATTGTGAAGGTGGCTTTAACACCAACATTTTCTCCCTTAAACCAACTTGTCAACAGCAGTTAAGAGTTTAAAATCTAAATCTAAACATACGGCAGCACAGTGCAGCCACTACAGGAACACCCGGGCATGCCAGGCGCACATGCAGGCTGCAACCCACGGGGACCCAGGCCACCCACGACACCACCACTCAAATTTACCAAAACTGATGTTTTTTTAAAACAAGTGGGTGGGAGGGCAGGGCAGCCATTACGTCGTCTTCCTGAAGCCCTTGAGGATAGGGTAGATGTTTTCAAAGGCTTCATAAATTTCTGCTCTGACTTTAGCACCTATGAAGACAAGTAGAGTAGCAAAGAGAGTCTGAAATGGCATTTCTTAACCTATTAAGAGGTAAACTTATGACTTTAACAAAAGCACTAGCATAATTCTCTCCATCTGTTGGACTAGCAGATGCAGGCATTAAAACTTTAATGAGAGAGCCCCCTGTCACAGCCGTTTTCGTTTTTTAAAGCAGTATTTCCTTAAAAGGGTTTTTTAACTGCAAAAGCAACGCCCCAGGTGACTCCACCTCCCTCTCTGTAGGTGTCACTATGCTGGTCCCTGCACCAGATCTGGGCCCCAGGTGCAGGGACAATGGCTGAATCTTATCCTCCAAGGGCTGCCTCCCACCAAGCTCCTGGAATCTCCCTCTGTTGTCTCAAAACCACATCGCCGATGAATTAGAAGGCTTAAGGGACAACTTCCCACTTAAAACTCCACCTCTTATCCAGTGGGATGCTCACTTCTCCCTCCCCTACAGGTCAAGCCTGGGATGAAGGACCAGCAGAGGTGGAGTCTGATTTCCCTCCTCTCCCTCCCTCCAACTGGGTGCATTTCTCACCAGCATGTTTGGGTGGAAGGGAAAGAAAAGGCCTCTTACAAGTTGTTACCAAGGGTCTCAACTCTGTGAAACTATTTCTCAGCATGGAGACAATGACATTCTTGAAACTTTCAAACCTTCAGACACTACTTCCTGTTACAACTCACCTGTTAACACAACTTTCCCAGAAACGAAGATCAGGAGGACGATCCTGGGTTTGATCATCCTGTAGATCAGACCAGGAAATAACTCTGGCTCGTAGCTAGGAGGGGACCATAAAGACAATTTGTAAATTAAAAGCTGTCCATGCTTTTAGATAAAATGAGACCTGTATGAGCAAAAACACAAAAGAATGGCTGCAAAGAGGCAAAGCCCAGCTCAGGTCACATCAAAGCAGAGGTGGCAGAAAGCCAGTGAGGCCAACCAGTGACCAGCACTCGAGGACCAAATAGCTATTTCTAAGGAATCTGGACTTTCTGACATAAAGAGGGCTTTACATTAATGTTCTGATGTCTCTCTGACCCTTACCCAGTGTCATTCTGGACAAGTTCAGGGATAGCATTTGCTCTTCAGATGTGACAATAACATTTTGCCTTTTAATCATTCCCATCTCATCTCCTTACACTGGATTATTACCTAGCTGTTAACACTGGTCAGGCAATTTAACCAAATGACAGAACAAATACTGAGTGGAGAATGGATTTTCCCAATTCCGTTGACTGCTCTACTCGTATAAAACGCTCTACTAGGGCGTTTTATTCTTCCCTAGTAATCTCCTTTCATTAGTGCAGAGACTGAAAACAGTTAGGATGTGTGTGTCACCAGTGGAAAATTCAAGGTTTCTCTGAGGAAGAGATGCTCCCATCTCTGAAATGTGAGTGGGAGTTTTCTAGGCAAAAGTGAAACAGGACTGTGCCGGGTATAAAAGAGGGATGTGCAAAGGCCCTGGTGCCCCAAAGGGCACAGCAAGTCTTAGGGGTGCTGTAAGCAGGGAGGCTGTGGAGGGACCATCTGCCAGGTGGGTCTCAGCAGGAAGCATTAGGGAGAATAAACAGAAAGGATATTCATGTCGCTCAACCGTGCCCTTGGCTGGTGGTTCTGATGCTGAGGAGACCAAAGAGTCAAACAACAGGGGGGCAGTTGATGCACAGGTTGTAGGTTTAATTCATGCAACTGAAATGTATCACTGAACAATATAACAGTGGAACATCAAACGGGGAATCAATTCCACCCGGTAATGGGGGTTTTCATGTCACCACGTGCAGTGGGGGCCAGAGGTGTCACCACAGCCGTCAGGAGAAACCTCCACAGTAAACACAGCAGGAGCTACAGAGTTTGTTCCCAGAAGCTGATCCTTCTGCAGGCGCTTTATCATGAACATTTAAACAGACTTTTACCAAAAGCAATCCCAATACCCTTCAGACTCACCTACTGAACTGTTGGTGGGTTAGCACGAGGCCTTCTAACCTTATGGGGAACTTCACATCACAGCTCCCTACCATGTTCTGAATCTTGAAGTCCAAAAACTTGGCTGGGAAACCCAACTTCTGCACGACTCTGGCATACTTTCTTGCTGCTAGTCGGGACTGCTCTTCACTAGGGAAAGGAAAAGTGAGCTCTTCATACTCAAAGCCGACAGTTATTTAGGTGAGCAATCTTAAAAAGTGTGTGAACTGCCCAGACGGCATGGCTCAGCAGTTGACCATCGACCTACAAACCAGGAGGTCACTGGTTTGATTCCCAGTCAGGGCACCTGCCCGGGTTGCGGGCTCAATCCCCAGTGAGGGGTGTGCAGAAGGCAGCCAATCAATGACTCTCTCATCATTGATGTTTCTATCTCTCTCTCCCTCTCCCGTCCTCTCTCTGAAATCATAAAGATATATTAAAAAAAAAAAAAAGTGTGTGAACACCATCGAAAACAACTCTCAGGCACAGGGTGAGGAATGAAAAAACTCACCATAGGCACAGCAGTTTTTTTTGAGGATAATAAATTTATTTATGATTTCTTATCTTGATAAAATCATCACCCAAATAGATCCACACTAATCCGTGTGAAGAACCTGTGGACAAAGGGTGCAAGTCTGCACGAAACGCCTAGAGAAGGGGGCACACGGAGCATTCACTGGTGAATCCCAGGTTCTGTTGCTTCGTCCCGAGAACAAGCACACAGACATACCCACATGAACAGTGACAGGGAGCCAGAGGTGAACCTGCCTTCTGAAAACACTGAGACTAGAGCCAGAATGTCACACCCATTGCCTTCCCTTCACTAAAAGACAATTCCCAAGTTCAGAATAAGCAAAACCTCCATAGCCCCCTCTCTATGTTAGCACCTTCAAGTGCATTTTAATCGTCTTTTTTAAGAGTTTAATTTACTTGATGTTTCTAATCCCCAAACCCCCTCATGCTTCTTACCAAGTCTGTGGGCTGTTAGACAGGCTCAGACTAGCCAAGGCCCCAAAACACTCACTGCACTTCACAGAGGGATCTGCACAGAGGGCAGCAGCATTTCATGCAAAGGTACACGACTCAAACCCTCAGAATGAACACCATTCACCATGAGGGCAGCAGCACCAGTGACATCACACTCCAGAGCCAAGGAAGTCCACAGCTCTCGTGATTCCTAGTCAGATTTTTTTTCCCTTGGAGATGAATTTGTTATGTATAAAATTTTTTAGATAAAGAGATTCACTAAGTAGTTTTGACATGACATTTTATCAAATACACATAAAATACAACTGAATTGTATGGAAATAAGCAATGGTTACGTATGTCTGACAGTCATGCTTAATTTTTTTTCATGGATCTTTTTTAAAATTTATTTTTAGAGAGAGGAGAAGAGAGGAAGAGAGAGGAACATTGACTGGTTGCCTCCCGTACACATCCCAACTGAGGATCGAACCCACAACTCAGGGGTGTGCTCTGACCAAGAATCGAACCCACCACCTTTAGGTGTACAGGATGACACTCCAACCAACTGAGCCATACCAGCCAAAGCCAAGCCTAATTTTAAGAAAGTGAAATTACTGCTGAATAAAGTGATTAGAACCAACCATTTTAGTAGGAAAGGAACAGCATTTTAATAAAGTGTTAGCCTACCACCTAGAACACACAAGAAACAGGAGAATGGCCTCTTCACACCCACCTTTTGGCTCCCGTGCACACCATCTTCCCAGAACTGAAGATCAGGGCTGTGGTCCGGGGCTCCCGTATTCTCATGATCACAGCAGCAAACCGCTGAAATGGTGGAGACAGTTGTTAGGGAGGAAACTGGGCAGCGACAGCTAAGAAGACCTGGTGCAGCCACCTCAGCATCCATGCCTCGGCCCCACACAGGGCCTGTACCAGGCAGCATGCAAGCTTTCACACAGGAAGCAGAACTGTGACGACTAAGTTGGACCACGATCTATGTATTCTTTCCTATATTCCTACAAGATAGGCAGTATTTGCAATTAAAAAAGTACACATATATGTTTTTACTGATTTTACGGGGGGGGGGGGGGGAGAGCACGAGAGGGAGAAACATGGATCAGCTGCCTCCCATAGGACCAAACCTGTGACCCAAGCATATGCCCTGACCAGGAATCAAACTGGCGACCTTTCAGTGGACAGGATGATGCCCAGCCAACAGAGCCACACCAGGCAGGGCCCCATTTTCTTTCTCTTAACTAATTACATCCTTGATTAACGCCAAGGCCTACGTGTCTATCTTATATGTGCTGCTTCCCATGACTAGCTTCTGTAACTATAAACTTTCTGTTTGAAATACCTTCACCTCCGGAAGGAATTAATAAATCAGACGGCAAGCACATCAGCAGGTCCTGAAATGACCTCCCATTTCCAGTCAGCTTTTAGAAACAGCATTAATGCATTACTGTGGCACAAACTCTTTGATCTAGGGATCTTTAAAAGTAAATTCCTGTATTACAGTTTGAAATACATTAAAATTGCTCTGACCTTGGGGTTATATTCAGCATTTCGGGCACGAAGTGCAATGGTCTTTAGGTCAAGTTTACAACCAAGGTTCACTGTGGACACAATATTTCTGCAAAAAATTAAAAAGAAAATGTGATTTATTTAACTTTTACAGGATGAGGTGTTAGATGATTATCTAGAAACCTGATTCTTTCACTAGAACTAATTTAATTTCATTAAATTTGTTTTAACGAAATTTTTAAATTAAAATTTTAATAAGTTGTTGACATTTATTAACTGTGTAACAATGATGAGCATTTTACATAAGTCATTACTTAATACTTACAATGCACTGGGAAGTAATAACTATTTCAGAGAAAGATACTGAGACTTAAATGGGGTAACCTGCTCAGGACACGTGGCACCTCGGTGCCAGAGGCAGGGTCTGAGTTGTCTGTCCAGAGCCCTAGCCCTTCACAGAGCACAGTTCAACCCTAAGCTCTGAAACACCACCACTTCTAACCCTAAAACCGCTATATAAAAGGAAACAGGCAGGCATGACGTTTTCAGTCCTCTCAAAACAAGTGCCCTTTGGAAGAGCAAGAACGCAGTGTCTTCACAAGGAAAAGCCTGTTTTGTTCTGATTGACCCTCAGTAAATCAGGAAAAACAGACAACCTTTCATTATCTAGGCCCAATGGATACCCCCATTTTTAGCATTCTTGTATCATTTTCTGAATAACTTACAAAAGAAAAAATATACTATAGTGAAAAACAACTTTATTAGGAATTTTAATAAAAATTTAAAGCAAACCTAAATTTTTATTCTGTATTTTCCTGGTTTTAAAAGTACAGACTTGCACTGTGCAATGCCCTCTGAATAAAACCATCATGCATGGACCCGCCAATCAATGTCCTGTGAACACTGTGACCAGGCTGCAAACACACCTCCCGTGGGTTCTAACACATGCCTGCCTCTGGTTCTTTCTATCAAAGTGGACCACGGTGGGAACTTGGTGACTCAGTTTGACTGTCTTCTTTAGTGCACGACTGTAAGGCCAATTAGGATGATCAACTCAATGCAGGATTTCATCCCCACACCACCTCCTCCTTCCGATCCACTTCAATGCACGCGTGCCTGCAACATCTGTCCACTTATGAACTCAAGTCAAGTAAATTTTGGTGCATCTATCACACACTTAGTCATATACCTATTAAAGGTATTCTTTTTTTAAAAAATAATCCTCACCAAGGATATGTTTATCATTGATTCTAGAGACAGGAAGGGAGAGGGAGAGAGAGAAACACCGATGTGAGAAACATCAATGGGTTGCCTCACGCACATGCCCTAATTGGGGATTGAACCCACAACCTGGGTATGTGCCCTGTCTGGGAATCGAACCCAAGACCCTTCAGAACACAGAACAACACCCTAACCACCGAGCCACACTGGCCAGGGCTTAAATTATTCTTTTTTTTCTTTTTGAACTTGTCTCAAAATGCACAGAATTAGGATCCTCACCAGTTTTAGACGCACACCTCAGTGGTGGTCAACACATTGACAGTGCTGTGCTGCCACCATCACTGTGCATCCCTATGACTCTATACCCATTAAACACTGCCTCCCATTGTATGGATACATCATATCCCTCCCCCCAATCCTGTTACATACAGGACCCACTTCATTAGATAGAGAAATCCATTTAGGGCATAAACAGCCATCCTCAGCTTGTGTGAAAGACACAGCTCTTCAAAGATTTATACACAGTCTCATAATAACCAATAAAAACAAGGGCCACTATGAACCATAGTAATTCCATGACTAAGTAATCTTTTTTTTTTTTTTTACTATATCTTTATTGATTTCAGAGAGGGGAAAGGAGAGGAAGAGAGAGAGAGAGAGAGAGAAATATCAATGATGAGAGAGCCACTGATCGAATCCACAACCTGGGCATGTGCCCTGACTGGGAATCGAACCCCGATCGCCTGGATCCTAGGTCAATGCTCAACCGCTGAGCCATGCCCGGCCGGGCAGTAACTAATCTTAACAAAAACTGAAAATATCCCAAGGGAAGGAGACTATATCCAGCTTGACCGAGCAAATCAGCTTTAGGGAAATGTCTACAATAACAAGGAAATACAAATGGGACTTCACTGGTCCAAGTGTATAAACATAAGCTACCAATTTCTAAAGCTGTGAGAGCTTCTTACTGAGGGCGACTCACTAGGACAGCTTGCTTCCCTCCCAAGTTAGAGACAGAAAATGGTGATCCAGGATCACTTAATGCCACCCTCTTAAATCCATGGATCCCCTTGAAAACAAAGAAAAGCAGCATGCTCCAAAGACCCTCCAGGGAAGCAAGAGGACCCAACACAAGTACTCACTGCAGCTGTGGCACGATCCCCGAACTCTCAGACGCCGGTGTGGCGGGCGTGATGGGGGTCATGGGGGTCATGGGCGAGGGGTACAGGGGCGTGGTGCCTGGCAAGGGTGCAGTCGTAAGAGTCTGTGAGTGGAAGAGCTGTGGTGTCTGTCCTGAGGCCCCCTGAGTCGCCTGTTGGGATGTTGACTGCTGAACTGTGGCTGTCACTGTCGTCACTGCTGCCTGTTGCTGCTGTTGCTGCTGCTGCTGCTGCTGCCGCTGCTGCTCCTCCAGGATGGACAGACTGCTGGTGTTCTGAATGGGCTGTGGAGTTAGCCCTGTGCCATACGGCATCATTGGACTAAAGATGGGGATTCCAGGAGTCATGGCGCCCTGTGCAAAGTCAGGAGAACGGTGAGTTAGGCTGGCTGGTGCTGCCCGATGAAAGGACAGATGAGATGTGTAAAGACAGGCACCTTCTGGTATAAATGTATTACTGAGCATCAATAGGGAGAAACTTGCTGTTCTTACACAAATCACTTCCTCTGTTACCATAACATAGTAGGTAAGAGCTCAGGATTTGGAATTGGACCTGGGTGTGAAATCCAACTCTGCTACTTATTACATGTGAGAACCTGAGAAAGCTGCTTAACTCTTTAGACATACCTAGAGGATAATAATGACCTAAGACTGTTAGAAGAATCAGAGGGAGCACTGGGTGACCACGCATCCTTGTTTAAACTATTACCCTGCATACAATCCGGGGAGCACCAGTTTCCAGTTATGATGATAAATTACATGGTCGCCCTAGAGAGATCCACTTGCAGCATCCTACATAATGACAGACACATGGAAGACACTGAGTGTTAGCAATGAGGGTGATTATTCGAACACTATTGAAAAAGGTTAATCATTGCTCTCCAAAAAGGTTAAATCAACAAAGTCCAATGCACTTATCAGAATATCGATTTACTTTTCTACACTGCTTCTCAGCGTTTCTGGACACTGAGACATTTACTCACTGCCTGAGCCTTCCCAGCCCTTTGGGAAAGAGAGGCATGTGCCCTTTCTCCACCAAACAAGACAACCGGCGCCAAGAACAAGTAAACGAGTTGCCCAAGACCACAGGTCTTGTTGGCAGATTAGCCAAGATCACAACCACATTTTCCTTGCACCCAGTCCAATCTTCCCCCGACACCAAAATCCATGGAGACCGTGGAGCCTGCAGAGCTTGTCAAGGCCATGAACATTTAGAACCGCACCTGAAATCTCTGCATGGAGAGATCCAGTTTTCATTAGATTTTCAAATGGGTGCAAGACTCAAAAAAGAACCACAACCCTTTCCTATTTCTGCTACTTTATTTGGCAGAAAGCATAAACGAAATGTGTGCAAGATATTTATGTCAAACTGTCTCACCAACATGGTGGCAGAAAGAGTGGGAGAGGACAAGCTGTGCCCTGTGGCCCTAGGTACAGGCATTATTCCACTGCATCTACCGCTCACTTCTATAAAAACATTGGCTATAAAAAATGCAGGTTACATTAATTTAAAAAGAATAAGACTATGGTTTTGAAAGCTCTGCCTTCCTTTATGCCATATATAAAAATGGACTAGAAATGAATAAATGACAGACATACATGTAAAAGCAAGAACTATGCAGAGAAACACCTTATGACTTCAGGTAGGCGAAGATTTCTTAGGACACAGATGAACCATGAAGCAACACTGATAAAGTGACCAGAAAAAAATGAACAACTTCTACTTTCCAAAAGGCACCATCAAGAAAATTAAAAATTAAGTCATCGGCAGGGAGACAATACCTGCAGGACACATGTCTGTGGGAGGACGTAAATCCAGAGCAGTCATCCCTAGACGTGCACTTTCACTTCCTGTGGTTTTAGTTCCCCGTGGACAACCACCGTCCGAAAATATTAAATGGAAAATTCCAGCAATTAACAATTCCTAAGCTAAACAGGGCACAGTTCTGAGGAGCGTGATGGAATCTTGCACCCTGTTCCATCCAACGCGGGACGGGAATCACCCCTTTGCCCAGCATCTCCATGCTGTATATGTAGCACAATGGGATATTTTGAGAGAGTGACCAGTCACATAACTTTTCTTACAGCATTCTGTTATAATCATTCTATTTTATTATTAGTTATTGTTGTTAATCTCTTCCTGTGGCTAGTTTATAAATTAAACTTTATCATAGGTTTGTATGTACAGGAAGTTTGTATATATAGGGTTCAGTACTATCTGCAGCTTCAGGCATCCACTGGGGGTCTTGGAACATGTCCCCCATGGAAAGTGGGGATAACTGTACATACAGACCAATTACAATTCAATAAAAGATGAACAAATGAACCAATAAAAATGGACAAAGAACTTTTTACAAGTGATAGACAAATGGCTGATAAGCACTTGACAAGATACTTAAGATCATAAATCTTCAGGAAAATGCAAATTAAAACCACAAAAAAATACTACTCAGCAACCACTAGAATAGTTAAAAGTAAAAACTGCCAAGTGTCAGTGAGGATGTGGAGCAACCAGAATTCTCATATGCTGCTGGTGGGACTTTCGTATAAAGTTAAACATACACTTACCACCCTGTGACCTAGCAACCCTGTGCCTAATATTTACCCAAGAGAAATAAAAGCACAGGGCACACAAAGCTTGTACACAATGTTTACAGCACCTTTGCTCATGGGAACACCCACAAAGTCAGTGATTGTAGAAGATAAAAAAATGTGGTACATCCACACAATGGCAAGAAGGGATTTGCAACATACAAACATACTGGGCAAAGAAGACAGACAGAAAAAAGCACAAGCTGATAGGATTCCATTTGTATGAAATCCTAGACTAGGCAAAACTATCTGTAGCTCTGGACAGCAGATGGGTAGCTGTCTGGGGTAGGGGAGTGACCACAAACGGGCAAGGAGGAATTTTTTAGGTAACTGGAAAGTTCAATAACTTGTACAGGGGGATCTAATTTCAAAACATACACTTAAAATGAATGTTTTTATTGTTTGGAAATTATACCTCAACAGAGGTTGTTTAAAACTTTTTAGAAAGGGGGTAAGTTATTTGGAATCTTAAACATAAAAACAAAAAGATGAAACTAGAAAATACTTTTGTGAGAGCCACTTTCAAAATCAAAGACCCTATAATCACTTGGAACACCATCGTGTTTATCAGAAAGTTTTTACAAAATACATATTTTAGCTTCCAAGTAGACTCCCCCAAATTACACCCCATTCAAAGCCTAGGAGACCTCAACAAGATACAGAAGGCTTAAAGAATACAAATCAATTCTCAACCCCAGATGCTCTGTTACCTGAGGGGAGGCCAGGCCCTGAGCATAGGGCGGCAGGCTGTTGTTCTGATCCATGGCAATCACTTTCTTCTGGGCCTGTCAACAGCCTTTGCACTGGAGCTGCCTCAGCATCCAGTCTTTCCCGGGAGCATCCCCAGCGCAACTTCTTAGTGGCTTCCTAAGCTCTCTGGGTTATCTTCACCAAGAAAGTGATGCTGCTCTGAAAAATTTGAAGTTTAATGTGAGAATACACATAAGCTATACAATCGTATAAACCAGTTTCACGGTTACACGCACACACACAAAACAAACCCCAAAAGGAAGCTATTTTGAAATACACTTCTTTTCCTCGATAACGCTGAAAACTTACTCCTTCCATGTTTCCTGTGACTGCATGCAAGCAAAACTGCCAGTAGGACAAAACTGTTTTGTTACATGTTTACATCAAATATTCATAATGTTCAAGATTAAGGTGTCATAATCAGCACTGAAATCTTCTGAGGGAAAATACCCAAAGAAAACAAATTCCCAAGCAAACTTCAAGTCTGAGTAGAAATATTTATTAAGCACTACTGTATTCACAGTACTACTAGGGCAACTTAAGGTTCTAAAATATTCCAATCAGTTTTATACCAAAACATTGAGTCTTGGGTGTTAAATTCAATAAATATTTAATAGGATCCAATAGGCTTCCATGTGATCATTTATTGAGCTAATACTTTAGTGAAACACTGATAGAAGCTGTCCAGACACCATGTTTTTGTTTGTTTACCTCTTTAGAACACTTTATTTCTTTAGAACCCGTAAATACAAAGTGTGCCTGAATCTGGCTTTCCTTAAACTACTATTTTTTTCTTGATTAAACATTTGAAGTAACTTTTAGACAAAAGAAACAAGTGACTGTTGTCAAAGACCCTGTGCTCCGCGCAGCCGGGATGGGCCGTGTTGCTGCGGGAACCGACTGAATCTCAGGGTTCAAGGAGCACGCAGCACCTTGTCGCACAGGACACGCGCGCTGTTAGGAGCAGACTTCAGTTTAACATCGCCGTCTACGGGGACGTTCCCACTAGGCTCGCGGGTCTCAGTTACAAGTTAAAAGTCAAAACCCACAAGCGCTTCAAGCGTGCGCCGCTGCCGCGCAAACCCTGATATCTCCCGACCGAGCGAGAGACCTGGAGGACAGCGGGCCGCACTCCCGAGACACCGGCCGAGAAATGAGAACGAGAACCCGGCCTCGGAGAGTGGCGGGGTTTACGGAAAGTTACTTTCTGGACATCGTTACCCTACAACGCAGCAGTGCTGCAAACACAAAAACGAGGAGAGACGGCGGCGGGACAGGAGGCCGGCTCGGGTGCGCGGGCCGCCCGTCCCGGCTCCAGCGGCCCCGGGCCGGCGACGGGACCCGCTCCCACCCCGTGGAGGCGGCGAGGGGCGGCCGGTACGGCGGGGCGGCGGCCCGAGAGGGAGCGTTCCCGCGCGGCCTCCGCGCCCGCCCGGCCTCCGCCCGCCCTCCCCCGGCCCCGACGAGGAGTCGCCTCCGCACAGGCCTCAGAGAAAAGAGAAAGCGACAGCGGCCGTTACCTGGAGTCGCCGGGGACAACGGCACCCACCCGCGAAAACCTAGTCAAACGGCAAGCGGCCCAGGCGCCCGCCACGGCGACCCTGCCCGACCCTCCAGAGCGCCGGCGCGCGCTTATAAGGTCACTTCCGCCAGTCCTGCGCCGGCTTCAGCGCGGGGCCGCGCCGGAGCGGCGGCCTGGGCAGTGCGGCTGCGTCACTTCCCGCGTTTCCTGGGAAAATCGGTTTGAGGGGAAGGCAGGACGGGGCGGGGCTACTCAGGAGTTCCGGGGCGGAGCCAGCTGGTCGGCGTTTCCCAATTGGTCGTTGCTGGAAGGGGCTAGAGGCTGATGGCTAAGCCGGCTCTCGGTGTGACCTCTGGCTGCGTACCCGCCTCTCCGCCTGTTTCTTCTTCCGTTGTAAAGATAACCTTTAAAAATTGTAAAGCGTATATTCATATAAAGAAGTGAGTACACACACGTCCGATGAACAGACCTTTATAAACCAAGAAGCCGAGTACTGCGGCCCGCCCCACTGCCCTGAGTTACGCGAGTGTTCCGCCGGCCACCGGCTGACGTCCCTCGCTGCGCCGCGCCCGAGTTTGAGGACGTGCGCGCACCTCCCGCCGGGGCTACCAGGAGCGAGGCTCAGGGCACGTGCTCGCGCACGCCTCCTGGCGCAGTGCACGGCGGGAGCGCGCCGCGGTGCCGGGGGAGCCGAACGGCTGAGGCCTCGGGCGCACACCTCTTCAGCGAGGCCGGGCGATTTCCAAATGCCCGCTTACACTCCGATAGACGATTCGACCTTCCGTTGCTTGATGGTTTCCCCAATTCTTTTGTAGGGTCAGACTTTAAAATTTTTGTCCATCGAGAGTGAGTTCGAGTGTTTTCTTAAGAAAACCCTGACGTATCCGTCAGCTTCCTTGGAGTAGGGGGCCCGGCGACCCGCGGACCTCTGCGAGCCGGGCTACGGTGCGCGCCCGGGCGACAGGAGGGAGCGCCGCCGGGCATCGGAAGTGGTGCAACTTCCGGCTGGGTCGCCATCTCGCCGTGAGACAGCAGGAGCGGGTGTCGGCGATGTTGTCCTCCGCTGCCGTGTCCTGGGGCGCAGGCCGAGACCTGGCGATGGAGCCGCACAGCGCCGGCCCCGTGCAGCTGCGCTTCTCGCCCTACGCTTTCAACGGAGGGTGAGGCCCCGGCAGTCGCTGCCGTCGCGGTCCCTGCTCGCGCCCTCGGTGTCGCGCGGCCTCCCCCGCCGTGGGGCGCTCGGCCAGCCTCTGGCTCCCAGGGCCGCCTTGCCGGCCTGACGCCTGGGTCTCGTGCAGGGGCCAGGTGTGCGGTGAGGCCGCCGGTGGGCTTTGAAGCCCGGCTGTGCTGCAGGAGAGCTTCCCGGAGCCGCCGCCAGGGGCAGGTTTAGCGTCAGAAGTGAAAGTGAGGGCGGATCGGTCCCTGTCGTTAGAAGCGTAGATGTGTCCGTAGCTAAAGGGCTTAGTCGCTCAGGGGGGAAAAATACTCAGACGGGGGCCTTTAAAAATGTTATTCTTGAATGTTACATTTAAGTTGTGCTTTTTAAAAATAATAATAACCAGCTTTATGTTAAGTGGTCCTTTTTCTTGATATCCAAGAAAAGAATTAGGGTTGTAGGAAAATGCTCTATTAAGTACTTTTGGCAGCTGTATATTGAGGCAGTGATCAGAATTTACCGACCAAACTTTACTTAAAGCCTGCATGCCCAGCTCGAACTCACCGATGGTGAAGTCGACCAGGTTATTTAATCAGGCCATGTGGGTTTGAAATATTAATGCATGTTTTTGGAATGTGTTGGAGGAGAACGGAAGGTATGATTTTAGCCTTGTCTCTGCCTCTAAAGGGCAGTGCGGCCTCTCCACTTTTTGAACACATATACCCTTCTCTTCCTCAGCTCCTCAGAGTTTGGGGGAGAATCAAGCATTTTGCAAATTGCAAACAGTTATCTTTTTTAATCTTCATGCCACCTGAGTGTTAGATGGTATTAGCCCCGTTTTTACAATGAACCTGGGGCTCCAGCCACAGCGTTGATATGAAGTTGAGCTGGGACTTGAATCCATAGCTCTGTTGCACTGAGTTTATGCTTCTACTCTTTCATTTCTAACACTTTCTGTGACAACTGTTGGAGTAGTTATGTCCTAAGACTGTTATTAGGTCCATTTCATAAGGCAGTTGTGAGTTCTTTGTAATAAGACCTTTCAAGATGTTGAGTATTCGGTGATCATTACTCACTTTTTAACCTCGTGATCCAGTTTAAGCTATTACTCCCCTAAAGGTTAGTTACTTATGACTTTTTGATTATTAAATTGAGTTTCCTTTTCTCAGTCTTTGTTTTTTTCTGTCACACTTATTGCTGCTGGCTCTTGGGCAACCTTTGCTTCTACAAAATAAGACTTCTCTGTCTTTTTCTACTTTAACTCTTAAAATGTGATTAAACTCCAAGTCACTAGCCTCTGTGTTTGTCACTCAGCACTGTCACATGTCTCCTTACTGGGCAGATAATTCCCAAATCTGTTTCTCCAATTTCACCTCTCATGAGTCTCTCAATTCTGACTGCTTAAGTAAAACATTTCTACCTGGATGTTCTGCTCTCACCATAACTCAAGGTATTAAAACAAAAGGCAAGCTTATGATCCCTCAGTCACCTTTCCTTTACATCCCTTATAATCAGTGTCATGCTGCTTGTCAAGGTTAAAGTCTACCAAAATTATGAAAACGTGTACAGTTTGTGTGATTGTTTTCTGAATTTACCAATTTCTTCATGTTCACACTTCTACCCTCCTTACTGCATTAGTCTTACTGGAAGTGTTTCCCTCCCGTTTCAAAGGTTGTGTGATTGTCACAGCAGCCTTCTTAAAACTCCACTTTGCACTTGGAACTTTTCTCACTCTTGCTCACATAACGTCACAGTTTCTCACCGACATGCTGCAATCTTTAGTTTGGCATTTGGGATTTTTTATAGTCGGATCCC
Source organism: Miniopterus natalensis (assembly GCF_054644295.1). NCBI lineage: Eukaryota > Metazoa > Chordata > Mammalia > Chiroptera > Miniopteridae > Miniopterus > Miniopterus natalensis. Next base: position 91,836,778 of record NC_142085.1, on the reverse strand, counting down.
GTCCATCACATAAGCTTGATGTGCTGCCCTTGCTTACACATAAAGAGACACCTGGCTAAGTTGACTGTTCATTTTAACGGGGTCCATTTCCTTTTATTTGCCCTCCGTGTTATCTGGGATGCTGTCTGTTAGCGCTTCAGAGCGTTAGTGCACATCCCAGCTGAGTGAAAACAGTGGCTGACGCTTTCTGAGTGCTCACGTTCTGACGCACTATGCTGGGTGCTCTATGTGAGTTATGTCATTTAACTCTCATGGTCACCCTATAACACAGAATCTTATCATCATCAACTTGAACTTGGACAATTTGTCCAAACTCACAGAAATTTGTAAGGGGAACATCAGGTCTTAGGAAACTGCAGAGCCCAGGTGCTCAGGGATCACACTGAACTGCCTCCCACATATGTGATCACAGCTAACTCTGGAGAACCAGTTATGTTCTGGGCACTAGTCTGAGGGCTTTACAATTATTAACTCATTTAATCCTTGTAACACCCTAAAAGGCAGCTACTGTTAGGATCTCTGCTCTATGTCTGAGGACATTGAGGTCTTGAGAGGTTAGCAACTTACCCACAGTCTCAAATCTGCTAAGTGGGAGAGTCAGACTTAGAACCTGGACAGTCTGCTTTTGGTGTTCATGCTCTAGGCCCCTTCAATAAGCTGCCATCATGAACCAAACAACCACAAAGCAAAAACTTTGCCCTTTGTTCATTCATTTTTCAACAGATACTGGGTGACTGAGTGCTAGGAATGCAAAACCCAACCCGCTCTTCTCTGAGCTCTGGTAACTGGTGTGGTGCCACTATCTTCACCTGACCCCTAAGGCTAGGGCCATGGCTCTGTCTGTTATGTAATATTGGTACTTGGCACAAAGTAGGTATTTATTTTTAATGATGATAATTCAGTGACTCTTCTGTTACCTCCTGCTAGGGACCCTTTGCTGTGATGTAGGCTTGTGTTTTTAGAGAGCTCTTGATGTTTCTCCAGATTACTTGTAGCCACGGGTACTTTCCCAATCTTTCCTCTTCTATCTGAATCCTGCTCGTGAAGGTTTGTGGCAACACTGCAGAGAGCAAGTCTGTGGGCACCATTTTCCCAACGGACTCAGGTGATGGTTAGCATTTTTTAGCAATAACATCTTTTTAAGTTAAGGTATGTACATTTTTAAAATACATAATGGTATTGCATACTTACAATATTGTGTAAACATAACTTTTCTATGCACAGAGAAACCAGAAACTTTGTGTGACACTCACTCTGTTGTGATAATTGCTTTACTGCATTGGTCAGGAACTGGACCCGCATCCTTCTATTGGGTCAGGCGTGTTTTCCGTCCTGAAGGATTCATTAATTTTTCTTTCTTTCTTTTTTCCTCAGCACTGTTTTGGCAATTGCCGGAGAAGATTTTTCAATTGTTGCTTCTGATACTCGATTGAGCGAAGGGTTTTCAATCCACACCCGGGACAGCCCCAAATGTTACAAATTGTAAGTAAATGTCAAAGGACACATTTCCCAGGGCCTTGTGATAATGTAATGCTGCAAGAGATTTCACTTCTAAACAATGTGTTTCATGGGTTTTTAGATTGCCTGTTTGGAGCTTAGCTTGCATTTTTGTTGGGAAACAATTTTCTAAATTAGTATTTCCTAATAATTTAATATGCAGTCTTCCTGGTATTTGCCATATCTGGGTACCAACAGTGCTTTTCATAATCTAAATATTTTTATCTCAACATCTTGTCATGAAAAATTTCAAATATACAACGGAAGTAAAATTTTATGGTAAATACCTGTACACTACCACCTAGCTCTTATTAACGTTTTACATAATTATCATGTTTTTCCGTCCTATCCATTCATTAATCCATTGAATGTTTTTTTATCTGCCCCTTTTTTTTAAAAAACTTGAAGCATTCTGTTTAGCCACATCCTAAGCAATTACACCCGTGGCTCACAGTTTTAATAGCTCCAATTTTTCTAAAACAATAGTAAAATCATATGTATGGAAAGAAGAAAAAATGTCTGCGTTGGTCACCTAAATGCATCTTGCAAGGTTGGCAGTGATTTGTATTTAACATTTTTGGAAACGGTTATACACGGTGGTTAGTTCCCAGGTTGGTCCACAAAAGTCTGTTCCTCCTGAATTTTAACAGGAAAGGACTGATGAGGTTCTATCCTGTGGTGCTCCAGGGAGTCTATAAAGAAGGGAGCTCTGTCCTTCCTGGTTCAGGGCTGACCCCATCTTAACCCAGAGAAGTGAAGTTTGTCTTACCATCCCAGTTCCCTTTTGACCACTTTCCCATCTTTTAATACCCCTTTCTCCTCTCCAAATCATGGCTTCTCTAAGATATAACTTTCATGATTTGAAAGTAGTGAATGATATAAATATAACTTTATTGATATCATCTTTGTGTAGTGTTTTCATCTTTGTAATGTTCTATTTTATTTTATTATTTTTAATTGATTTGGGGGGTCAGTATGAGAGAAACATCTGTTGGCTGCCTCCCGCATGCTCCCCAACCTGGTATTGAACCCAAAACCTGGGTATGTGCCCTGACTGGGAATTGAACCTGCCACCTTCTGATGTATGGGATGCTGCTGCAACCAACCAAATCACACTGGCCAGGGCATCACGTTCTATTTTAGTGTGTATGCTGCTAAAGTGAATACCCATTCTTTTTTAATGCTATACTTTAGGTCTAGAGGTAAATAGAACACTAACAACTTCCTGTATCTGTTGTCAGCACTAGCCCGTGCATACAGTTGACGTTGCCTGCGTACCCTGACCCCATGCCCTCTGGGGTTGACCTAGGGATGAGCCTGCCTCTTCCCCACCTGATTGAGACTGACATTTACTCTTTTTTCTTTGCGTTCCATTGATGTACCCGGATATTTGGGGAAAGCATATTGAAGCTCCCAGGATGTTGTCCTACCCTGTCTGTACTTATTGTCAGCCCATCTTGATGTTAGAGGAAGATTGGAGGCCTTTATCTTGGTGCAGAGGGGCTGGATGTAGGGACAGATCAGGAAATGATGGTGATTCCCCAGAGTGTCGAGAGTCCCCCAGTTGGACAAGAATGATTTGTATGCGTCGTCTGTAAAGTCTGAAAGAAAGAAATCATAGCCTCTGCTAAATAGTTCTTGATAAGATTGGTTTAGCTTTCTTTATAGAGTGATACCCAGATTTATGAGTTTACTTCTGAGATATATGGTTGAACTTGCATGTATATACCAAAAGTAGTCAGTTCCCTTCCAGGGGCATTTAGGATGTTTTTCATCTGTCTGTTTGTTTTGGAGAGTTATTAAAATAACATGTGTAACCTACACAAGTGGGCCAGAGCGTATCTTTGCAAACTTGCTGGCAGGATGAATTTCCAGCAGTGGGATTATTGAATGAAAATGTACACTTAAACTTATACTAGATCCTGCCAGTGGCCCTTCTAAAAGGTGGGATCAGTGTATACCCCTGCCCAGCATCTGAGAGGACCATTTTCCACAAACTGGCCAGCACAAGGCATTGTTAGCCAGTGTAATAGGTTGAATCATCTCTTGTTTAGATTTGGATTTCTCAGTGACACAAAGTCTCTTTTCATATGTTTATGGTGACTTGTGTCTCTTTTTATGTGACTTTCATATAATTTTGCCCATCTTGGTTTCAGATGTACAACATAATGATTCTAATTGTATATATTGCAGAATGATCACTGTAAATCTAGTTAAAACTTGTCAATGCACATAGTTGCACAGATTTTTTTCTTGTGATTAGAACTTTTAAGATCTCTCTTAGCAACCTTCAAATATGCAAGACATTATTAACTACAGTCACCGTGCTGCATGTTAGACATGGTTCTTTGTGGTGTTAATGTTTTTCCTAATTGTAGGAGCCCTTTGTAGACTAAGGAAGTTAAAATTAGACTTTGTTCACATGTACTACAAATATATTTTCTTAGTTTTTTCTTTTAAACATCGTATTTTTTTCTGTAGAAGTTTTTTTGGGTTCTGTTTTGTTTTTTATGTATTCAAATATATGAAACTTTTCTGTGTGGACTGGGTTGTAGCATAACTCAGCTGCCCTCAACCCTAGATTATAAAAAAATTTGCCCATTTTGTCTTTAGCCCATTCATAGTTTCATTCTTTCTTTAAGTCTTTGATTCATCTAGAATTTATTTGGTGTAAGGAATTAGATATTAGATTACAGGCATTCCCTCCCCCCGAAAAAGGGGTTAAGTAGTTGTCCCATTACCATTCAGTGAGTAATGGGAGTAGGAGTTTGAAATTTAAAATTTCCCAACATGTTTTGCTTTACTGTCTAACCAACTCAATTTCCTGAAATGTGCTTTTTGCAGAACAGACAAAACAGTCATTGGATGCAGTGGTTTCCATGGAGACTGTCTTACCCTGACAAAGATTATTGAAGCAAGACTAAAGGTAGATGCATTTTACACATCTGACTGTTGAAAGTTCATAACTCCTTAGACTCTTGTAAGCTCACAACATGGCTGCTGCTCAGAATAGCCGGGGAAGCACTAGGCTGATGCAAGAAACTGACCTGTTCATGCAGCGTCATTAAAGTACAGAATGTGAAACCATAGCAGATCCACCTGTCAGATCTCTACAGTAGAAAGGATTTCTGCCCTTTTTGAGGTGGCAGGAACAGGGTTCTTCTGAAGATTCTCTTCCCTGAAAAACAAAACAGACCAATGTCTGTGGAGAAGATAAGCTTTTGGACAGGAGCTTGGTCTGGAATCCTGTTTGCTGACATGTTCACCTCACCCTCCACAGATAGGATGTGTGGACAGGAATAGGGAGGGGCACCGCCTGAGCCATCACTACCCCCCCCCACACACAGGCTTTGGTTGGCTGGAGGCGGGTGGGGGAGGAGAGAGGAGGGCCGGCATTAGGAAGAAGTGAGAGAAGGACTTGGACCGACTCTAAAGGGTCTGACACCATCACTGCCTGAGGCGTGAGGAGCTGGGATCTACTCTGAGGAGGCAAGGGCGTGTCTGGACTTGGTTAGGGTCTGTGCATGGTATCAAGTTTGCTTCTAGTAATTTCCAGAATAAGGTAGGAGCGTTTGGACTGTGCTAGATGGAGTTTACTTGGCTCAGATTGGGTAGAACTCTCAGCCACTGTTGTTAGCATTCAGAAATGTAGGTGTTTCTCAGCCTGTAGCCTGGGAGGTTTTATCACAGCTGTTGGTGGCATTTACAGTATCAGCCTACTGCCCCTAGTTTCTTATTTAACTTTGTGGGCTATATGTCAGAGTTTGTAGGTACATAAAAAACTGAGCAGCATGTTCTGTTTGCTATTTGTAACACCTGAGGTGATTCACACCTGCAAGAGGTGTTGTGGTCACTGGCGCACACAGTGATTTACTTACCTGACACTTGCTTTTTGAATGTGTAGGAACAATTTCACTCAGTATTCATCAGTTAATACTTACTTAAAAATTTTACTTAACATTGAAAACTTCAGCAACTTACATTTATTGACATGTGTATGGCTTTTAATGCATATTTTGTAAATGGAAGTAGGACAAAAATAAACGTGATGGAGAATTGCTTGTTAAATAAAACAAGAATCGATGAGTTCAGCTTAGATCACAGTCCTTCCTGAAGTGTTTCTTCAATATATTACTACATGAGTGGTGAGGTGAGTAAATGGTGCTTGGTTTTGAAATGAAATGAAGTGAAAATTTTTTTATGACTTTCACATAGGAAAAATTCTTTTAGACACCGATTTAGCTATTACTTGTAGCTCGTTCCTAATGTTTCTTCAGTACTTTGTCACTGTACGATTTCACAGTACTTCCCGGGTTTCTCTTTAGAGGTGTTTGCCATGTAGCTGGCAATTTGGGGAACTGAAATTTGTTATCTGTTTGCTATTTTTGTAGGATTCCTCAGACTCTTAGATAAGTTAGGGTTCCCTAGGGTGAAGTAAACGTAGGTGGAAGTCACTGATTTGGAGACTTCTCTCCTCCACTGTAGAGGAGCAAGACCACTGCCCTGTCCTCGAGTCCTGCAGCATGAGGGTGAGGCCCTCGTCTCTGTTCTCACAGACAACTGCTGTGCAAAGAGGGACCTCGACCTGGGTCTAATCAGGGGTCAGCAGACTCTGCAGAGGCCTAGATAGGAAATATTTTCAGCTTTGTGGGTCACTGGGTGTTTGTGGCAACTGCTCAGCTCTGCTGTTGAAATGCAGAAGCAGACATGAGTAGTATGTAATGATGAAAGAGACTGTTCCAGTAAGACTCTACACAAACACAGGTGGGGGGCTGATTTGGCCCACGGCTGCAGCTTGCTGGCTACACTCTTGATGCAGGGTGAAGAGCTGGCTCACCTTGCCCATTTGAATGCGTGCATTTTCTCTGGAGTTTGCATCCTTGTGATAAGGATCACCTAGGAAGTAGAGTCTGTAAACCAGATACAGAGGGCAGACACCATTCTTTCCCCTAAAAATTCTTACTGCCCCCCAAATGATAGGGTATAAAGAATTATTATTTTACCTTAGTGATATTGTGCATTTTGATCATGAAAGAAACAGGTGTCTTTTCTTTCACCAAGATACACATGTTGTTTTCACTTTACTGTTCATAGTTAGGGCCTGAAACATATTCTGCCTCTACATGCCTGTTGTTTTTGTCAAAAACCACAGATGTACAAGCATTCCAATAATAAGGCTATGACCACGGGGGCGATTGCTGCCATGCTGTCCACAATCCTCTATTCCAGGCGCTTCTTTCCCTACTATGTTTACAACATCATCGGGGGACTGGACGAAGAAGGTACAGTTTCTCTGTGGAAAACTACAGGCCAGCGTGTCATAGGTGCCGGTGTTTTCATCCAGACTTGAACCATAAAGACCATCTTGCCCAAAAACTTCATTTTCTGAAAATTAAGCAATGAAGAGACTGAAGCTAAATGGGAAATAAATGGTTGTCCAAAGACACAGAGCGAGTAGTGTTTAGAGTTCTAATGTTGGGCAGTCCATTATTTTACTGTTCTCTCACAATCTTTAATGAGTTCAGAAGTAGATAATTAGCATTTTGATCTTAAAAAGTCTGACCTGGGGAAGCTTAACCTAGTGATGACATTTATTAACAAACTTGTTTGACATTAAAGTTTTTAAAAAGTAATGTCTTAGGAGTGCATGCATGTCCACCCTTGTTTGCTGAACATTTTTGAAACACCTCTTTGATTTTCTGGCAGAGCCCTACCAGGACATTTCTGTCCTGCTTCTGTGTCACTCAGCTCTGGCACTGGCTTCTCACCAGCTCTGATTTGTGTTCACTTCTGGTTGCTTCCAAAAACAAAAAATACTCTCTCAGAACAGATCTGTGCCACCATTTAGAGTGGTCTGTTGTAAAAAAGTGACGGAAGTGTCTGAGTGAAGCCAGTGAAATAAGTCTGTCTTCGGAGAGGGAAAATTTAGGGTAGGGAGGAGTCAAGGCTCTTCTCAATTCCTTCTCTCCAATGTTTCCTTCTTAAGGGAAGGGAGCCGTGTACAGCTTTGACCCAGTGGGGTCCTACCAGAGAGACTCCTTCAAGGCTGGAGGTTCAGCAAGTGCCATGCTGCAGCCCCTGCTTGACAACCAGGTAACAACACCGCTCCAGGTGTGGTGACGTCAGCAAGCACTCTCCTCCAAGTCCTCCTCTGCTAGCTGGGGAGGGTGGGGAAATGTCAGCCCCTGCTGACTTCGGGTGACTTGACTGCTCAAGACCTCCTGGTCTCTGCTGGCTCTTTGGCCACCGCTCACCTACTGCACACCTTGCCTGCTTGCTGCATTCTCGTGACCTCCTGGTCTTTGGGTTTACTGTGGTCTGTCCATCTTTTCAGTTCTCCTCTTGCCGTCTGCATCATTTTATGAAAACACCTCCACCCCGATACCATTTCTGTGTCACCTGACTTTGTATTCTAACTTTTAAGTCTGTTTTTAACACGCCCCCTTTTCCATTTCTGCTGACTGAGCTCAGACCTGCATGGCATCCTGCCTGGATTATGTATTTCCTCACACCTGTTCTGCCTCCAGACACTCTTCCCTAGTTCACCCTCCTTGCTTTTCTGAACTATGTTGCATGCAGTAACTTCCCTGCTCATGGCTTACCTGCCTCATCTCCCGTCACTCCACAGACCCTGGGAGCACTGTGCATGTCCCGTATCCTCAGCCTTGGGCGTGCCACAGCCTCGCTCCTTCACCCGTTTGCCCTTCACACCCAACTCAAATGTACTTTGTTCTAATGAATTTGGTCCTGGCTGTCTGGGCTCTCCTGGCCCCTCTTCCTCCTCAGCTATAGCACATTCTTATCTGCTCTGCCCACGTGTCCACCTCTCCAGGGCGTGTGCTGCTCAGGAGCCAGAGCTTTGTCTCTGCATCCTTGTTGGACACTAAATTTGTGGGATGAGTTCATTATGAATTCTCAGGCATGAAGGCATTGGTGGGGGCAGAGCTGCCCCCCCCCCCCCCCGTGTACGGTCACATGATACCTCATCCAAGTTTTCTGTCTCACCAGGTTGGTTTTAAGAACATGCAGAATGTGGAGCACGTCCCACTGTCTTTAGACAGAGCCATGCGGCTGGTGAAAGACGTCTTCATTTCTGCTGCCGAGAGAGACGTGTACACCGGGGATGCCCTCAGGATCTGCATTGTGACCAAGGAGGGCATCCGGGAGGAGACCATCCCCCTGAGGAAGGATTGATGTCTGTGCTGCCCACTGATTTGTTTTATTAAAAAATAACCCCTGAAGTGCTCACTTGTCTTCTCTCAGCAGGACAGGGCTGGGACATTGAAGTTCTTTTTCCCGTCTTCCCGTACCTTCCTGTCTCCAGAGCTGTTTTTGAATGTTAAGGAGGAAAAAAAAACAGGTCATGTCAGTTTTCCCTTATATTTACGAGCAAGAAGTTTATCTGGAAAAGTTGACTTTTTGATCAATGCAGATGGTCAGCCCATCTTATGAAGAGGGCACTACTCTGTCTTAGTTTTATTAAGACATCAATGGGTATAAATAAATACCTTTAAGATTCTTGTTCCTGGGATTGTTGACACGCAGCCTGGAGGAGCTGTTTTGGAGACACATTTTCAAACCACCAACATAGAGGAAAATTGTAAAAGCAAGTAGCCCTTTAAGTGGGCTTTAGCCAGAAATCTCGGACAATTTTTCCGCACAGTTTGGGAATGTTAAAATCAGACCTGGATTTTGATGGCTCTAAGGTAGTTGTTGTTTTGGAACTATTATATACATTTTAGCTTCATTACATGTAACGGACTAGTTTTCTTGGTATTGAGCAAGTCAAATTATACAACAGAAAATTTACTACTGACCTCACTAAGAATTAAAATTATTAAAGCCCCTGGTAGATACGTATTTTTAAATCTGGTCTACAAATATCTGTTAGATTCTCTGTCACAGAAACTATGGACAAAATGGTGAGGTGTCGCTCGTGTTTCTCTCACAGTCAGGAGAGAGCTGCAGACTGCCCCATCATCATATTCATCTTTATTGCACTCTGGTTTCTCTAGAGACAGCACCAATAGGACAGACTTATGGTGAGGAACTGACTCATGATTATGGTCTGCCATCTGCGAGCCTGAGATAAGTGCCAGGGGAGTAGATTCCAGCCAGAGTGTGAAGGGGCCACCAGGACAGGTGCAGGTGTCGGCCCTGCTCCCCAGGACCAGAGACAGTGTCCCTGCTCAGTGCTCCCTCCACTTGTGTTCCTCCCGGCCCTCAGCGTGTTGGGTGAGACCCCCCACATGGGAGGGCAACCTGCTTTACTCAGCTAACAACTTAAATGCTCATCTCCTCTAGAAACCCTCACAGATACTCAGAAATAATATTTAGCCAAATATCTGGGCACCCTGTGATCCAGTCAAGTTGATGAAAATTAACTGTTGCAATTCTATAAATGGAATATTTTATTTTTTTGTTTCAAAGAATTTTTTGTTGAGTTTGGGATTCGGTTTTTCACTATTTGAAGTTATATAAATTTGTGTGACTGGAATTTTCTATGAGGTCCTCACCTCTGAAGGTTTCTAGGGAAGTTCTCCAAATTAACGACGTCTTTTTCACAGCTTCAGGTACAAATTATTTATCCTAGTTTTCCTCCGTACTTAATGGTCTCATTTGAAGGCCTGTGTTTGGAGTAGGCTAGAATCACCTCCTCCAGAATGTACTGCTGCCTGGATCCTCCTGGTGCCAACTCTGACTCCAGTTACTGGGGCAGCTTTTCTAGATCGTTCAACCGTAATTCCTCACCTGAAAGGGCAGCCTTTAGCACTTGGATAGATTCGAGGGACAGCTTGCTTTGACAGCCAGCCTTCAGTTCCAGTTAGAAAGCTGCAGTTACGCTGAGACTCCTTCATAGGTCAGTCGTGTTCCTGCCAGGACACAGCTCACTGGAGGTGCTGGCCGTGTCTAGATTCATGCACTGAACTGGAATGCTGTGTAGATGTTGGTTTGTTCTTAGCAGAGATATTTTTCTGAGTCTTCTGGATGGGCTGCGCAGGGGCGTGCACTGGCCCTGCCGAGCCTGTGACCTGCAGTTGCCCCTCGGCCTCCGTATTTCCCGCTCTGATTCACAGGCAGAGAAGTCAGCCTGTGAGACTGACTGCAAACCTGCCTGAGAGGAATACAGACCATTAGTAGGAAGATGGTCTTTGTTACCAAAGAGTCCTAACTACTGCTCTAATAGGCGTTCTGCCTCTCTGCCCCTCTCGTCCTAGGGGAGCAATCCCAAACATGCTTCTGACTTGGGTCCCGTCCCCTGACGGATGGTGGATCCCCTGTATTATGCAGAGCACTTGTCCTAAACTAATTCCTGGGCCACCCCAGACATACCACCCTAGTCTCAGGGCTAAGATATGAAAATCTGCACTATAAACCACCAAATGCCCTGATGGTGCACACATAGTTGGAAACTCTCCTAGGTTCTCGGCAGACAGGTTGCATCAGAAACAGCCCCTGGGGGACGTGAGGGATGAATTATAGGGCTTAACTTAGCGCAGGGAAGAGGAGCTGGTTAGATGGCCTGTGGTGCAGTGGCTGATGTTCACGCAGCACCAGCCGTTTGGCCAGGCACAAGCTTGTGATCTAGGGCCACGCGGACATCACCAGCCTCAGAACCTCTGCACCTCCCACTTCAGTGCAGTGCACTCAAGGAGCCCTGCCTCGTGGAGAAGCTAGAGGGTCTGTACAGCCAGCGACACAGCTCTGCCACTCTCCTGCCAGCTGCAGGCCACTCAGAAACGTGGGAAGGAGCTCCACTGAGGAGGTGGGAGCGGTGGCCATGGGCAACTGAGACTCAGGGAGCTGGAAGACCAGGAGCTCTGGGGGTGGGGGAACCTCATCCTTGGGTTCTGCTGGCTGGACGTTCCCCACCAGGACAGGTCTGGAGGGTTTGTCTGTCAACACCCTGGCAAGTTTTCTCTGGGCCAGGGAGCTCACAGTGGTCCGTGTGTGTGCATTTTGGATGTGGTGGCTGTATGCATCCAGCAAAGGGAGAGGCCCCAGCCGCCCCACCACAATCACCATCTCCATCATTTCCAGGCACTTCTCAGGCATCTGCCCATGACGTTTGTCCTGGTTCTAGTGGCTCCTTGGATCTTGTCATCTTTGAAAATATTTTTCTATAATGGGAAAAATCTCCACTTAGAAAACAACATGGGGTGTGCCCCACAGAGCTGAGCTGGAATGTACAGGTGACCTAGCATGTGATCTCACCACTCTACCTTCTCTGCACCCAGATGCTGCAGGGGAGCACCCTGGGGAATCCTGCGCTGTTGGAGGAGTTGGCTGGGTCCCCAGAAACCCCTTCAGTGCTGGTAGGTCTGCGTGCCCCTCTCCCAGAGCCACCAGGTGGCAGTGTCAGCCTGCGCAGCCTGGCCTCGGGGGAGTGTAGGGAAGCCTGTCCCGGCCAAGGTCCTGGGTGCAGGTGCATCAGCTTTGCTGAGCTCCTGTGAGAGCCTTGAGCCTAACCTGGGAGGAGGGGCGCCTTGGCTGACGCTCCAGGTCTCAGCTCATGCTGACATCCAGGTGGAAGGGACAGGAGATAAACCCAGCAACATCGTTAGCAATCTGTACTGCAGGAGGAAAGCCGAAAAGGGGGCAGGTAATAATTCATGTGGAGGTCCCAAGTGTGTGGGGGGAAAGGCTGGGAGATGCAGAGAGAAAGGAAGCAGGAGGGGCTGTTTGTGGTTTCAGGAGACAAAAATCAAAACAATTTAATTGGAAACAGGAAAACTTAAGGGTTTGCCCCAGGGATCTGAGGGGTGGGGATTCTGCTGCCTCTCTCCCGTTGTTCTTTGTTTTCTGCTGTGAGCAAGTCCTTTAATTTCTTGCACTTTGGTAAATCCCTGGCCCATGAACCTTGATGTTCTGATGCTCTAAGGACCCTGGCTGAGGGTCTCAGGCGGGTGCTGGTGGGAGGAGGGCCCACGAGGTTGGGAAGCACCTTCTCCGACTTGCATTTGGCTTAAGCCCTCGGTTAGGATTTGGCCCATGTGGCTTCCATTTGCCACTGACAAAGGCTACATGTATTTTCCTCGTATCTCGCAGGTAATTTTGTCTTTTTTTTCTCTTGCGCAGAAGAAAAATCAAGCAAGTCCAAGGCAGACCTGCCTTAGTGGAAGGTAAAGGAAACTGTGTTATGATGACGTTTTCCAACCCAAAGGCTGAAACGCGCTCGAACGCTGGGTCTGACCAAATATTTGAACTTGAGGCTGTCTGAAACATTAACCCTTGTCATAAACTTGTTAAGATCCCTATTTAATTTCTCTTTAAATATTTATTTTTAATTATTTCAAAACTGGTGGTTAGATTGTTTTCTTCTGTGCCCTCAACTCTCACCCTCATTCACTTTCAGAATTGACTGTTGAGAACCACGCGCGTGGCCTGAAAGGTGAGGACGCTGCTGGCCCGCTGGCCATCCCCTCACTGGTAAGGGACAGTGCCTGTTGTCTGTGTGAGCACCGTTGTCGTAACCCACAGGCACTTTGGGGTGGAGGGTGGGGCAGCGTTGGGGGAGGAGCTGGTTGGCTGACTGTGTTCAAAGACCGTTGGACAGTTAGGTGATGGTTGGGCCGGAATAACAGTCGGATTTATCCATCAGGCTGTGAAACTGAAACCCAGGCTTTTTAGACAGCCACCTACAGCGTCTGGGGTTTGTCTGAAGAAAACGACAGGAAATTCTGGCTTCCCTCAGGCATCATGCACATGAAAGGAGCTTTAGCCTTGTTAGTAAAACTGCAAAATTCTGATAAAGCAAATGGTGTTGAAGGGTCTCGAGTTTCCCTCAAAGAGACTGGGCTAATAAATCTTAGGGGTTACGTGTCTCCCACAGAAATATTAACGAAAAGCCACAGGGAAAGTGACCAACGCCCTTTACTCCATCAGAAGCTTGGAGTGATGTCAGGTGTCGACGCTTTAAAAGCAAGAACCAAACTGTTTCTTACAGTTTCACAAACTGCGAGGAACAGTTACCTGTCAAACTTGGGAAGTTTGGTGTAGGTTGGGGGTCCTTCTTACTTTCTCTTGTCCCTCTAATAAATTTACATTGTCCTGTGTACCACATAATTCAGTGAGAAAGATAAGTTTAAAATTTTATAGTGGAGAAACCTTGGCTATGAGATCTTCAGTTGCTCAAAATTCACAGCCAGTTTGGAGCTGCGCCCTCCTGAAACTTCAGCACCTCTCATTCCGACTCTTCTGTGTGATGTGGGCACTGGAGCTGGTGTGTCTCTTCTAAGCCAGGCGACTTCCTAGACATCAAAGTCTTGTCTTTTATTATCTGAAGTGCCAGCATGCTTTGGCTTATTAAGAGGTACAACTGTTTCTCCTTGAATTCCTCCAGTTCATTCATTCATTCATGTATTTTATTAGGAAACATTTCAAATGCATGCAAAAGAAGTTGAGAGACCAGTCTAATGAAACCCTATGTACCCCTCACCCATGTCGATAACTACTTGTTCCATCCCCTCCCACCCCCCAGATTATTTTGAAGCAAGTCCCAGAAATCCTATAACTTCATCTGTAAATATTTCAGTCCTTTAAAAGATGACCATATTTTAAAATACAATCACAGCATCATTACACTTTTACAGATTAACTGAAATTCCTCAAATATCCAGTCTATGTCCAACTTTTCTCCATTGTCTCATAAATGTCTATTTACAGTGCGTTCACATCTGGGTTAAATCAGTCTCCCCCAACCCGTGAAATGTAATTGTCAAGGAAGCCAGGTTTGTCCTGCAGGTCCCCACTCTTTAGATAGTACTGACTCCATTCCTGTAGTTTCTGTAAATGTCTTTTCCTAAAAATTGGTCATTAGATTTAGAGACTTGATCAGAGTCCATTCAATCTTCATCAACAGAGCGATCTAGTTGATGTCTTACCATCGCAAATTATACCTGTTTCTATTAAACAGTAATCTACTGGGATAGAAATCTTTTTGTGATATGCCATTATAAAATAAACTTTAGTTTCTCAAAAAGCCACAGGCCTTTCCATCATAAGTCCCAGACTCAGACAGGGTGGGCTTTCCACCTGCCTGGAGGTGGGGGGCCCCTCCCTGGGGGCCAGGAAGCCCCTCCTTCCATGTCTCAGCTTCTCCTTCAGGGTGATGTATTTTCTTCCTACTCTTGTCTTTTATTATCTAAAGATAACACCTGGGAGGCTCAGGTGTTAATAATATAAATATCACTTGCTTTCTCAAATAGCAAACTCTGCAGACTACCTCAGGCACAAGCAGGGTGTTTTGCTTGCTTGTGTCCTTCCAGGCTGGCCCCTGTATCCAGCACGTTTCTTAAGCTCGGTTTGGTTAACACCTGATTTGTGTATTAGCTCCGGGAGACGCACGTAATGTATTGTCATTTATCCTTCCCAGTAACAGTAGCAACGCATCGCGGGTCTCCTGCCACCTCTGCTGCTATCTTTTCTATTTCTGTGCTGGGACTATTTCTGGGAGAGTGCCTCGGGGACAGCTGAGGGCCACATTTAACCCACCAGCTGAAGTGTCTTACACATGCCCTTCGTGTCCAGCTTTGCGGAGAGCTCTGCCTGGGCACAAATGGCCGCAGGGTGAGTGCTCCTTGTGCCTCTTCTGGGAGGCTCAGGTGGTCCTGGTCCCTTTTAGAAACTTGAGTCAAGCTATTCGCAGGGATTACACCTGCTGCCCGCGGGGCTCAGATGCCTGGCAGCCTGAAAAGGAGAGGCCCTGAGCTGCAGGGCGGGGCCAGGGGACTGGCTGGGGGGACAGCGGTGTCTGCCAGGAGCCTGGCCTCAAATAGCCTTCGACCTGAGCTTCCCAGAATAGCTGGCCATGAATCAGTCACCCACAATCCACAGAGAGCCTCTGAAACCTTTTAATTCTTATGCTTGCACCACGGTGGAGAGCAGCGTTCTCACTGTTACTCCTAAGAAACACTGCTCTCTCTCCAAGTGTCCAGGTGTCCTCTCGCCTCTAGGACCTGGGATGGGTTGGAATGTGAAGGGTCACACCAGCCTGTGCAGGTGCCATGGGGAGGTCGATTCTTTGTCACTGTCACCTTCGGTTGGTGCATGTGGGGGACCACATGTCGCCCAAGTCATGTCCGTTTCTGGGCAAAACTAAATGCCCGTTTGGAGTAGAGTTCATCTCAAAGAATTGTCCGGAAAAGGAAAGCGGATTCACACAGCTTCCACCATGACTGTCCCCAAATGAGCTTCTGCAGGAGAGGGGAGCCCGGGCCATTCACCCTGTGTGCAGCCAGGAGGTGAACAGGGAAGGTGTGAGGAATGTCCAGGAGGTTTAGGTGCCAGAGGAGCTGGGTGTGAATGAGCCTGAATAGGCATTAACACGAAACAAGGGAGGCCTTCCTCCAGCTCCCTATGGTTGCCCCTCACCTTTGCTGTGGACACAGCCAAGCCCTGCCGCGTGCCCACAGGTCCTGGGCACCTCACCTCCTCCTCCCACACCCGCTCTTCCGGCAGCACCCAGCTGCTTGTGGTTCAGAGCTGTGGCCCTAGGCTCTGGGATCCGGTCCCATCACTTACCGGCTCTGTAGCCTCAGGCGAAGCCGCAGTTTCCTCACCTGTGACATGGGGGTGATGTTAGTACTTCCTCCTAGTGAGTAAACATGATGTGTGTAAGTGCGTGGCCCAGACTGACACACAATATGTCCTCAGTGCATCTGTCAGCAGGGCTGAGCCTCACATGCTGACCCTGCTCTGCAGAGGGGCCACCACCCACCTCGCCCGTCTGCCTGGAAACTCATTTATCCCTCAAATCCTTCAAATTCTGGCTGGGGTGTGCCTCGTCCCACCCACACCCCCGCCCCTCCTCCCCCAGGCCCTCTCCCTCTTGCACAGCTGCTCCGCAGAGACTGACTCTTCACTTCCATCACTTCCGACTGTTACCCTAGAGGGCAGGGTAAGGTGCTCCTTGGCACCATTGGCTCTAGATCCCTGTTGACCATTATTGCTTAATAAATATTTCTTTAAATAATTCAGTGGTTGCTTGAATAAAACTTGGACTGGCAGCTATACATGTCTTTGATTCTTGGAGAACTCATTGCTACTAAATGAAAATTTATAGGAAAAACATTTCCCAGACAGGGTGGGTCAGCAGAGGTGGTACACGGTTTGAGGAACCGCTGAGCCAGCATCTCCTCCCACCCCAGTGGGAGCCTGATCTGCAGGTGAAACATTTGTTTCCAGGCTCAGGGGCCTCAGCTGCCACAAAGGGGGGACGCAGAGCTCTGCAGCTGACCAGGCCCTTCCTGGATGGGCTTTCGCCCACCTGGCCGCCAGCCCCCAGTCCTCCAGCCCCCAGCCCTCCCTAAGGTCTCTTGGGGTCCCTTGGCTGCAAACAGCCCTGAGATTCAGGACCAGCTCCTCTCACCCTCTGCCTCTGTTTTGCAGTGGATTTTGCACAGAGAACATCCCAAGAAACGCGCATGAAGGAGAGCCAAGAAGGAAAAACGGTGAAAAGAAAAGAGTGCAGAATTTTATAAATGGCCCAGCAGGATATGCAGAATGTTATATGAATGGAATCATACATTTGGGATTAGCTTTTTCCTGTCAGCACAATTCTCTGGAGATTCACTGAAGAACTGTCCTTGGCATGGCACTCGGGGCCACGTGTGTGTAGTAGGGGAGCCAAACCCTCCTCTCCCTTCTCATTTCAGTGACTAATGACCAGCATTGACTGCTTACCTCACAACACGGTAGCTGGCACCCTCCAGAGGGCAAGCATGGCCATGCAGAGCATTTCGCAAGACCCACTGTGAGCAGTGACCACCTTCCCCTGTCCCCTCCGTGAGTGCCCACGTCCTGCCTCACTCCAGGGGAGAGGAATTGGGCTCTACCTCTAGAAGGGAGGGACACAAAGAATCTGTGGACAGGTTGTGAAATCACTGTGGTGGACTTGATCTGTAAAACGTGGCCCACAAAGCCACCTAATAACACCATTTGGTGTCTCCTGTCCAGTGTTGTGGGTTGGCTTGTCATGGATATAACTTGGCCACAAGCCTGCTGTGGAACTTTGGGCTAATTACTGAGCTGCTTTGTGATCCATCAGACAGGGACACTGGTGGCTGCCACACGGCCAACTCCAGGAGACACCTGTGCCTCCTGAGCACACAAAGCCCAAACTGGCAGAATGTCCCTCACAGGACGGAGCTGGGCACAGTGTGGGCCTTCTCTCTGGGACATCCAGTCACTGGTGGCTGAGCCCGGTGCCATCTCTGAGCTCTGTCCATAGAGACCACCATGGTGCCTCCACTCTCCACCTCCCTTGACTTCCAGCCTTAGGACAGAAAAAAGTGGAATTAGGGTCTCGTCAACTGGGCCTGTGAGTTCCTTGGGGAGTGACGCTCTCGATGCAAACCAAATGGTCCGAAATTCTGACTCTCAACTCCGTGAGCATGTGGGAGTTTCAACCTCCCAACATGGGTTTGCTTGGATTTTTCCATCCGTACTGGTTCCCTCTCCCTGTGTGGCTGCAACTCGAGGTCTCTGGGAAGACACCCTCTGTGGAGGTCCCGGGTCTGAAGGACAGAGGCCTGGAGACTGGAATGACAACAACCTGGCCCTTTGTTCCTCTCGGTGGCTTTTTGTTTGCCTGACAGATGCTCAGCTTGGCACTCGGCACCCCTGGGTCTTCATTGAGCATGACCTGCTTTGCTTACTGATCTCCCCACAGTGTTCAGTCGTTGTCACCGTCCCTCCAAGGCCCCAGCCCCCAACCTCCCTCGGCACTCCTCTGTTTCCCCTGCTGCACCCCAAAACTGGAGCCACTGCCAGGAAAGCAGTTGGGGTAACCCTATATCTCCCTCCTGAGGGTGGGAGGCTCTGAGGGACCCTGTCCCTCCCTCCTGGCGTTGGGAAGGCTGTCAGGATTGTTCAGCTACTCTCTCGGTGAGAAGCAGCTGCCTGGTGTCCCATTTACCACGGGCGTGGGTTCCAAGCAGAGCATGTGTGTTTGGAGACTCTAGTGAACGTAAGAGCGTAATTTCAGAGTGGTGTGAAGGGTGTGGGTGATTTTGTTCTTGTTGCTAATGGGTGTGAGGGACCTCTGGGCATCATCTCTAGTCTGTTTCTCATGAGAAGTCACGGGGGAGAAGGTTCTTGGGCAGCAGGCTCCATTCACTCAATGCTGGAACCCAGGCCTTCCTGAGGTCCCCACACACCAGCCTCTGCACAGAGAAGAAATGTGTCTACATCACATTCCCCGACAGCTTCTCAGTGGCATCTCATTTCTTTCAAGTCTTGGGTACTTTGTCTGGTTGCTGGGAAAGAGAGTCATTCCTGAGAGACGAGCTTGGTGACTATGTGGATGCTGCATCTCAGCTGATCGCCCCGGGCGGTGTTGCAGGGCCGGGGTTCAGGGAGAGATGCAGACGAGCAGGTCCCCCAGGCCCCTAGGGGTAGATGTGACCCCGTTGGTCAAGCCTGTGCTGAGTCCTTGAGAAGCTACCTGTTCTCTGTGAGCCTTTGGCTCTGGTTCTGCTGCCAGCTGCTCAGCTCTTTCTGTCTGTCTCGTGTTCCAGCTCCTGCAGAGAAGCTGGCAGTTCCCTAAGTCCCCATCAGCCCCCTGGGCCTTCTGCCTCGCGGGCCAAGGGCTGATTCAAAGGCAGTCTGCCCTTGACCAGGAGGGCTGCAGAGGGGCGGTGGGCACTGCAGGGGCTCCTGCGCGGTCTTCTGGTTGTCCAGGCCGTCGCCTTGAGGGGGTGGCTGGGGTATGCCTGCCTCTCTCTGCCTTCTACGTCTAACAGAGAGAGACGGGGAGACTGAGAGAGAGACAGAGACAGAGAGACAGACAGAGACAGAGTCGGGGACAGAGAGACAGAGACGGGGACAGAGAGAGACCCACTACAGGGAGAGGTGGGACGCAGAGGCCCCGGGAGGAGAGAGGCAGTGAGCATTTGCTGGAGCTAACCCCCCTCTCAGTCTCTTTGGGCTCAGTCCTCACAACCGCCCGGAAGGAGTGTGGCTCCCACATTCAGGGGTGAGGGAACTGGCTCAGGGGGACTCGGGATCTCGCCTGGGTTTGCTCAGCTTTTCTGACTCCAAGCCTGAGACTCTCCTTATTCCTGCAAACGTGTGGGGAAATGTAAAAGAAAAGAGAAGGCAGCAAAACCCACCACACGCTGGCGCTGTGGCTGAGGTCAGTCTGCCAAGGACGGAGGACAGGCCCCGTCAGACCGCAGAAGGGGCTGGCGTCCTGAATCAATTAGAAGTCGGTGGCACATGCGAACAGGCCGTGGTGGGAGGGAGGAGGCAGCTTGGCAGTGGGGAAGGAACACGGTGTCTGTGCCGATTAAGTCTCACAGCGGGTCTGGAGAGGGAGGCGGGTGGCGGGCGTGCTGGTGTGGAAGACGGTCCCCGAGCCTCTGCAGAGGCCTGGCTGGGACTCCAGCCTGAACAGCCTCAGCAGCTGGGCGGTGGCAGCGAGCAAGTAAACAAGAAAATAAATTTAGTGACAGGGCTGCAGGAAGGAGGCAGAGATGGTGATTCAGAACGGCTTCCCGGGGGCTCAGCGCTTTCCTGGGAGAGCCCCCCATCAAATGCAGTAGCACCCACATGGCTGGCCAGGGTCCCCTCCATGCTGGGTGTCTGTAAATCAACAAATGAGGGCAGGAGAGGAGCGAGAGCGGGGGGCTCAGGGGGTGGGTCAGAGCACCACCCTGTAAGCAGACCCACGTGCAGCCCTGAGCTCCTTGAGGGAGGGAAGAGTCTGGGCCCAGCAAACGCTTGCTGGCAGAGCCGATGGAGACCCGAATGTGTTGAGTGCTTACTGTGGGACACACCAAACATGCGTCAAGCTCTTCCTGTCCATTTTCTTGTTTCATTCTGAAAACAGTCCTCGAGGTGTTAACCAGCTGTCGCCCAGGCGTGTGATGTGACGAATCGCCCCAGGGCCTGGACACAGAGGCCACGGTTTCTCACTACAGTGTGTGGGCTGCTCGGGTGGCTCAGACGTGGCACCCTCTCGCCCCTGTGGGCGTGGGTGTGGGCGTGTGCCCCTCAGGGAAGGGAAGGGTGGGGAGTGAATATTCGCTGAGTTGAACTGATACCCAGCAATATTCCTTCACCTGGCCCACGTCTCATTTCACAGATGAGAGGAACAAGGCCCAGAGGAGTTGTGTTAACCTCTGAGTGGCACCTCCAGCAGGAGCACAAGAATAGGCCCAACTGTGGGAAAATATAGGATTTGGGGGGGTCAGAGTTCAAGTGCAGATGGCCACAGCCACTTGAGCCAGTTTAAGCAGATGGGGGTCTAACACAGGACAGGCACTTCCCGAATCACTGAGGTGACCAGAGGAGCCTGCTCCAGGCTGAGTTCCCAGAAACAGCCTGACCCTCAGTCGGGTCCAGAGGGTCCGCCCGTTGCCTCCAGACTGTGGCTGCGGGACCACGCGGCCCCTCCCGTGTCAGCCAAACACACCTGAGCCGAGGGAGGGACAGAGGTGCCTGTAAGTGAGAGAGTAACAGGGAAGATAAATGGACATTTGATATGGCTTTTGGTATTTAGTGACTAAGCACAAACCTTTCAAAAGAAAAGTAGCCATTTCGAGGTGTACAACTCCGTGGCATTTAGCATGTCCACAAGAGTGTGCAACTACCTCTGTTTCCAAAACATTGTCGTCACTCCTCCAAATCTCCTGAGAATAGATTCTTTTTAAAATTTATTGATTTTAGAGAGAGAGAGGGAGGGAGGGAGAGAGAGACGTCGATCGACTGCTCCACCTGTTGGTGCGCCCTGGCTGCTTCTTGTACGAGCCCGGACTGGGGTCGAGCCTGCGTCCTCAGCGAATAACCATGACGCTCTGACCACGTGAGCCACCCAGCCGGGGCCCGAGGACAGATTCTTAAACACCAGTTTTATTTTGTATTTTTTTCATCACAGAAAATAGGAGGCAGGGGTCAGTTAAAAAACCAAAACCAAAACCAAAAAAACACAGCAAAAAACCTTGTAACCCTAGAGGTTTTATTTATTTATATCACTTTAGGGTAAATTCTATGGGGGACATGAGTTCGATGAGAAAGGAGAGCAGTGGGACGTTTCTGGTGGGTTTCAAATATGCTGCGTAGGGCCTTATGCGTTTGAAAGAGTGATAAAGCAGTTTTATTTTTAAATGGGAAATTTTCAGTATAGGCCAGAAACAACATTCTTTGCAACTATTTTAATACAATATAAAAATGTTATGCATCAACTTCATTGTGAAAAGAGTATCAGTTTTAAAACTTCTTTAAAAAACTTTTAAGCAAAAAATTTTATTTTGTGCTGTTTTGGGGGGTTTAGGGCAATTCACTGCCTGCCCGTCTCCCTAATCTGAATGCTAGTCATGCGTCCAGCAGTGAAACCCTCCCTCCCGTGGCTGAGTCCACGGCCACTGCTCATGACTGCTCCTGAACGAAAGGGGCTCTGAACTGGGTGGAAATCATCCTATGAGGCGGAGAAAGATGCCGTCACCTTCACAGTGAGAAGACTGAGCTTGGGGCAAAGAAGCTGCCTGGCCCTTGTCTGTCCAGAGTTGCCTTTGGGGGACACGCCAGGGGAGGGGCCACTGCAGGTGACTTGTGACTCCTGGGAAAAAACCCCGGGTTGAGGTGCAGCCTGGGCCGGGAGCAAGGGAAGAGCAGTACAGCATTAGTCAGGTCCGGAGGGGTCTGGTAAACTTTCTTAAGAGGGATGGAAGGAGCCATTACGGTGACTTCATATCCCTGGCTGTTCTCTCGCTGGACGGCTGCTTGGCCAGGGCTCGCAGTGGCTGTTGGGTTATACTGAGTGGTGCCCACCCAGGTGCCCTGGGAGAGGCAGGAGCGTCAGGGAGTTAGGAGAATGGCTGAGAACTGAAGGGCGTGTGCCTGGTCTCAAGGGTTAGAATTCAAGGCCAAGTGGAGCTCATGGGATGGTGGCTGGCAGCTCCCTGGGCTTCTGCACAAGCCCTGCCTCCCAGGATCCCACACTGTTGCTCTTTAAACAGCAAAGGGTGGTCCTTGGGGACTTCTTGGGTCCTCAGCTAGATAACACCAGTGACCAGAAAAAGAGCAGCTTTTCCCAACCCTACAGAGAACCTAGGAAGGGAAGTCTACATCTTGAGACTAAACGCCGCTGTGCACACCACACACGCTGGTCTCTGTGGCCATCCAGTCTTCAGAGCTGTCGTCATCCGTGTGTGTATGCTTGTGAGCACACGTGTATATGTGTACATGCACGTGTGTGTGCGCATCATGTGTACTTACAGACTGCAAAAGACCATGGACTTTGGGACACATGGACCTGGTTTTGGATTCTGGCTTTGAATCCTACACACACCACTTGCTGTATGATTTTGGGCCAAGTAGCTGCCTCTCCATTTCATCACCAGTGAAAGGACTTGCAGCAGACACTGACCCAGCCTCGGACCTTCCCCACGACTGAGAGGGCTCTGGGGGGACCACAGTGCCCCTGACAAGGAGCACCCTCCTCCCCATCGAGATTTTAAACGAGAGGAGGCCCACCCATCCCCAGCGAGAGGAGACGAGCCCTGGCACCCCTTTCATCACAGGCAGCTGGTCTCACTTTCCCTGAGGCATCCAAGTCCTGGAGTCACACGGGAGCCAGTGGCAGGACGAAACACGCCGAAAGTAAAGTGTCAAGCGAATGCGACTGGTCTGGGGCAGCCGGCTGGTTGGTGAGGGCGAGAGAAACAGAGTTCCCGAGAATCACAGAGTCAATTTGGACGCACTCACTGGAGAAGAGAGAAAGCAAAACAGAACAGATAAGCTAAGAGATGGAAGAAAAACACCAAAGTCAAAGATCTACTTTTTTCTCAAGTTATCAAATAAAGGCCTTTTCCCTACTGTATTTTGGAAAACCACGATGAATTTTCCCCTGAATTTTGAGGATTTATTTAATATAAGAAGCACCACAGTTATTAACATCTGAGTCATGCCTTAGAGTGTCCAAGGACTTTAAAAAAATTTTTTAATTGATTTTGAGAAAGAGGGAGACAGAGAGGGGAAACGTTGATCAGCTGCCCCCTGCACACCCCCAGGGATCGAACCCGCAACCCCAGCCTGTGCCCTGACCCAGAATCGAACCGGCCACCTTTGGTGCGCAGGACGACTCCCAACCAACGAAACCACCCAGCCAGGGCCAAGGACTTTTACACACATTTTCACTCAAGTAGTAATAACATTTGCAGAACCGACTGTTGAAATTTTTATTCACCTTTTTTAAATGAGGAGACTGAGAAGCTCATGATTTGTCCAGGCCTCTTGGAGGAACTTCAGCACATCTGGGGAGATGATGCCTCGCAGGGACAACGAATGGAGAGAAAGGGGCCCCGGGATGCGGCTGGGAGGGGGGTGGGAGGGAAGGAGAACTCCGGGGTGAATGCCGAGGGGTCAGCGACCATTCACGGGCTCCACCGCCATCACTGCTCCCCACCCCCAGGGAGGCACCCAGCCTCTGTGCTCAAGGGGACACCAAGGATCAGAGGGGTGAAGGAGCTTGGCCTGCTCGTGCCCAGGCCCCCTCCATGAGGGGCCAGTGTGACTGGGGTCAAAGGCGCAGCAGCAGCCTGAGGCGATACAGTCGGGACCCAGTCCTCTCCTGGCTGGGGGACTGGGAGGTGGGTCCTGAATGCCTGCCCGGGTCTTGGTGCTTAGTCAGGGTGCTGGTGTTTGGTCAGAGCTGGGCTGACATCTCTGTGGGCAGGCTGGTCACCCGCCAGCCTCCTTGGTGCTCTCCGGAGGCCCCTGCCGGGCAGCAGCAGCCTGTGAAGACAGGAAAGAGGAACAGCTCCATGTTCGAGTTTCAGTCCGCAGCACAGCCCTCCCAGAAGAAGGAAGGGGAACCGGAGAGCTCTGGGAACTGGAAACAGGATAGGGGGCTTGTTAACCTGCGTAGACCACCTGTTTGAATCTGGCTGGCTGGGCACAGGGACCAAAGGCTCTGCCGCCTGACAGCTGCCGGTGTGGGACGCGGAGTGAGGAGGGGCCTCGTTTAGTGAGAGGACAGCTGTGTGCTGGTCACGGCCCACTCTCCCAGCAGCACCTCTGCTGACAGAATCAGCCTGGGGCCCAGGGCCCAGGGCGGCCATCTCCACACTCATTAATCCTTCCGCTCGTCTGCCACGTGAACAGCGATTGAACACTTACTGTGAGCGCAGTGTTGGGGGACGAGTCTGCCTGGATGGGCTTGGTGCGTCCAGGGCCCAGGGATGGGGCCGCAGGGCTCGCCTACGCCCTCCACATGCCAATTGGGATCCACGGGTCCAGCCCCAGGCTTATGCTGCAGGCAGGGCCTCCCCTGCCCCAGGCGTGCGGTGAAGGACTCTCAGAGGTACAGCTGCTCTGTCCCTACCACAGGTGGACTTTTATCTGAAAGCTCTGTCAACGTGACTTTCAAACCGCTGGGGCCTCTGATGGGCCAGGATAGAAGGAAACGATGCGGCGTGAGTCAGGCTGAGAAAGAGGGTCAGAAACCAGCGAGCTGTGCACGTATTTTTCATGTTGGTAAATTTTGAATAGAAAATAGTCTGTTGTAGGAAGAATTTTCTGTTGACAATTATCTCACTAGGTCCTGGTGTATGCCTGCGATTACTGAGACAGTTCTTGTAGACAAAAATCAGATTGTTCCTGAAATGGTACTTTTACAGGATCTGAGCCACAGGACCCAGGTGACGACAGTTACCTGCAATCCGCTTGTCCTGGGAACCAGTCACCGAATGAGGCTGACGTCTCGTGGGGTCCAAGACCCAGCTGCTCGGATATCACTAAAACATTAACTGAGGTTAGCAGACACCACTCGACAGACGTCGTCTGAATTGTTTCAGGAAGTTACCGTCCATAACAGAGGCCAACCCACAGAAACTATGTTGTGCATCAGAGCACTTGCTGAGCACCAGTGTGTGTGAGCCACAGGGACAGAGAGCTCCCCCTGCAGGCTGGGCAGCCCACACGCTCCGGGAGCCGTCTGAGACATTTCTGAGCAAATTCTCACTTCACAGGGGCCACAGCAGCATGGGCAAGGGCACAGTTTAATTGCTCAAGTTAAAACAAAGTCAGCTGAGAGGGAAGAGCTCAGGAGCATTGGTTGTGGACAGAAGCCTGAGCGTTTGTGTCTGTGGAACCTCCCCCCCTCATTGTCCTTCAGGTTCTGGATCCTTCTGGCAAATTAACACCAGTCAGGCCTCTGAACCCCAAGACCAGCTCACTCTCCTCTGTCTGGCTTGGAGGGGGCGTGTTCCCAGGAGGGAGGCCCTGGTCCTCTGGGCCCCTAAAGACCTGGTCACAGGGTGTGGAAAGCAGGGTTAGAGTCCTCAAGCCAAAGACCTGTGAAGAAAGGACCCACTGGAATGCAAATTCCAAAAACTTCTGTAGTGCAGAAACCCTGGAGGTGGCTCGGAGGTCACATTCTGAAAGTTCAAACTCACCCCCCTTCCAGGTGGTGCTTCCCAACTCAGCCACCCACACCTGGGCCCGCCCCAGCCCCAGAGTGTGAATTCCTGTCCTGGGGTGACTGTGGGTAGGCGGGGATGGGAGGGCCTGAGTCCTTTGATCTCAGACACTCTGGGGTCATTTGTGGCTGAGGGAGGAAGACGGTGAGAAGCCCCATTTCTCAGCCAAGTGTTGATGGCTCAGCTCATTGAATCCCAACTCCTAGAGGGGCAGATGGACCAGCCTGCAGGGCACCTGTGAGCAAGGGGAGGGCAGGACAGATGGCCTCCGGAGAGGCTGGCTGTCCAGCCCCAGTGGAGGGGCCACTGGGGAGAGGGGGTTCTCTGCTGACCCTGTAGGTGAGTCTGACTGATTGTGGGCCTGGGTGACAATGACTTGGGCCTCTAAGCAGAGCTATCAAAGGAGGCCTGCTTGTTTCTTATAGGCTTGAAAATGTTATTCACCATTGAAAAGGGGTACCTTCCCCTCCTGCCCTGAAAATGTGTCCCCAGAGGGGGCCCTGGAGGGGCTTCCCTGGGGCTTTGCTGAGGGTCCTCAGAACACCAGCCTGCTGTCACCTGCTGTCACCTGCTGTCACCTGCTGTCTGTGCTCCCTCAACACTCTCCACACACTGATTCTTAACCTGATTCCCTGTCTGTAAACATGAGGGGTACCTATCCCAGCCCCTCCCTGGGGCCAGACCCCCTCCCAGCTGGGCTGGAGGAGACCAGGTGGAGGTGGGGGTGCTGGTGTCTGTCCCCAGTTAGGCCATGCTGGTCCACCAAGACCACTCACTGGGGGCTGAGTTTCTCTTCCACCCAGAAAAACCCATATGCAGATGTTGTGAGTTAACGTCACTCTGTGTCCCATCAGGAGGCAGGGAGAGCCGTGTCCATGGTCCTAAGTAACCCTGCTCCTCTGCAGCTTCCTCAGAAGGCCTGGCGGCTGGTGTTCAGGCGCCTCCGTCTACAGCCCAGACCTGCTCCCTGTCCCAGGCCCCACGTACTGACCTGGGTCCTGCCTCCAGTCCCAGCAGTGAGGTGGCCCATCCACCAGCGTGGAGAGAGGGAGAGCAGGTCCCATGGTGGCATGGGCGCTGGAGAGCCATGCTCTGAGGCCCCCTTGAGGACACCTGTCTGGTCACCCCCACCCACCCCTGCCCAGCACTGTGCACACTGACCAGAGCCTCACACCCTGAAAACAGGGCTAACCCCACTGGCTTTTTGCATGTGAGTTATTTGACACATAAACATGTGTCCAGAAGGTCAGTACTTGTCTGCGTCACATAGGCTGGGTGGTGGAGATGGGCTGTGGGAGGCCGACCCAGGGTGCAGGAGGAAGCCGCTGAGGGCCTGAGAGGGTCTGCGGCCTCGGACCTCGGCTTTGTTTACAGGCTGCTCCACCCGGCCTGCTCTCAGGCCCTACACCAACCTCGGGGAGAAGGGTGTGTGTGTGAGTGTGAGTCCGTCTGCATATGTACCTGACACGCCCGGGGGGCGAGGGGACTTCAGGGACCACACCCCCCCAGAGGTGGTTTTGTGACTGAACTTTTGTGCCAGGTCTGCCTCCCCGCCACGTGTGGGACCACTGTGGCTTCCCACGGACTTTGCTAGTGACACTGCACACATAGGGCATTTAAAATTCCTTCTGTTTTGGAGAGGTGGTTTCTTTGCTCACTTAGCCTTTTCTACCTACTTTGTAAAGAAACATGGCCAGCCTTCTGGGCTGCTGTCTCAGTGACCAGACACAGGCAAACACAAATGTAAAAACCCACAGAGCTACGCACTTTACTGAATGGACATTACACCACAATAATAATATTTTTTAAAGATGTAACAAAGGTAACCTGAACACGAAGCCAAGGCTTCTCTCATTTGGAAGATGCCGTCCCTCTGCAGAGCCTGTCTCCCTGCGTCTGTTTCTAGGCTCAGTTTAAATCCTCTGATGGCATTAAAATACCAGAAGTCTCATGACTGACTGTTTTAAAGGCTGTCATCACATTTTCTGTGATGTCTGAATGTGCCTTGACTTGGATTTATTTTCTTTGCAGGGTTTCTGAGACCTCCCAGGAAACCCTTCTCCGTGGCCAGGCTGGAGAACCCCTGCCTTTCCTGGGGGTGGCGCGGGTGCTGGTCTGGAGTGGGGGCTGCGGCTGCCCCACGTCTGTGGCCAGACAGGCTGTGGCTCGGCGAGGTGGGCACGTATTTGCCTGCTGCTGGTATTTGGGAAAACGGGGAAGAGCTGAGAACATGGCCCTGCGTCCGGCGGGGAAGGACACCAGGACGGACACTCCCCTGGGTGTCTGCTTCCCCAGGGCCACCGGGACCTGTCAGAACAAGCTCCTCCAGTCAGATGCTCACTGGTCCACCTTCCCCCTCAGGTGTTTACTACAGGAGCTATCAGCCCCTCAAATATCCCCACAACGGCACCTTTGGAACTGCTCCCGGTATCTCCCTGTGAGGTCGCAGCCCTCCTGTCCTCTGAGGAGCATCCTCCAGGAGTCCCCTCTCCTGTCACCCCCTCACCCGCCCCACCTCTCCTGGCCCAGCAACATCACCCTGGCCTCCCTGGAAGGGTCTCGGCCACACTCTCTTTGCTTTGCTCGAGCATTTTGGCATCACAGAGTCTGGGAGGGAGGCCCTGTAGCTTATTCAGGGTGTTCCCACCAGTTCAGACACTGAGGCCATGGATGTGCCCGAATCAGAGCTCCAGCCCTGTGCCTTCTGCTCCCTGCTTTGTCCCTGTGGCTGGTGCTTTTGTGTCCGTGTCACAGGAGCAGGCACTGGTGGACGTGAACAGCGGCGAGGACATGGGATCATGGAAGGCCGTGGGCTCTTGTGGTTTGGCGGTGTCACTGTAAATTTCAGATTTCTGTGATTATACAACGATAGAAGTTACACCAAGATGCGAATGTCCTGTCACTCATCCGATCCTTCAACACGTATTTACTAAGTGCCTACTGTGTGCTAGGTATTATGCATGTTGTATCATAGTTTTTCTTAGAAAACAATTTAGCATTTCTTAGGCTGTATCTGAACGTAGTTGCTCTTGAACCCAGGCTTGCCCGACTTCTGCCTCAGGTCCCTGCACTCAGCCAGACCCTGGGCCCCCAGCTCCAGGCCCCTCCTGTTTGGGGCTCAGGCTGTGGGGGTGGCCCCTCCTGCCTGGTGAATTTATGCACATTTCATAGATTAAATTGTGCAGTGAGCTGTCAGCTTCCTGTCAGTGCTCACCATTTGGTACGAGGATTTGTATGTATTTAACAGTTTTATATGTTTAATAGCTATTTGGCTAAGAAGCTTAGCATAATAAACATCCCCAGTCGCAGCCTGTGTGCTCCGGATAAGTGGCGGCCCCCCCCTGCAGCCCCTGGGCACCACCGTGGCCGCCACCCGCCTCCACCCCTGGGTCGGGCCAGGGGCCAGGGGCCCGGGGCCGGCAGCGAGCGGCGTCTGCAGCGTTTCTACGCCAACGCCTTTGCTTTTGCAAAAGCACGAAAAAAAGGACATGAGTTTCCACAACAACGTGACCAGTTTGATGGAGGCAAAGGGGGGGTTTGTCTGGGGCCCGACAAACCGCACACGGTCGGCTCGAGGGCCCCCAGGCTCCCGTGCACGCTGAGCCCGGGCCCCTCGCTCAGCAAGAGGCGGGATGACAGGAACTGCCTGTCCCAGGGCCCCTGTCTGTCTGTCTCTCTTTTCCTCGCATGGTGTGTGTGAAAACCTGCATCCAGAGGCTGACATTTTTGAGAAAAGCAGCGTCCAGCCCATCACCCCCAGAGGACACACCTTCCTTGGGCCTACTCTCAACCCCCTACCTCTCGCCATTTCTCCTCCTGCCTCCTGCCATGGACACATGACTCCAAGTGGCCCGGACAGTCCCCATGCAGGGCTCCCGCTCTCAGCCAGGGTCCTGCTTCAGCATGAGGCCCAGAGGAAAAGTCAGAGACAGCCGCCTCCTCTCCTGCCACTCCCGCCAGGTGCCCGCTGGACATCTTCATACTCAGTCCTCTCCTTCGCCTTTGGGTGCTTTGTGAGAGCGCGCGACACGGGGCTGCTGCAGCCATGTGGCCACGAGGAGGGATGCCCACCCCACGTCCTGGCATCAGTGAGCACTGAAGTAGCCCTGAGCTCCCTACCTCAAGGCTTCTTGTTCTGTGAGAAAAAGTCTGCTTGCGGAAGCTGCCGCTGCTCCAGGAGCGTGAGACTGAAGCCGACGCCGGTCGGCTCTGGCTGGACCGAGTAGGAGGGCATCCCAGACACCAGAAGGGACCAAAGGCTAGACAGCATCTTACGTTTTTGGGACAGTGGACAGACCAATAGGTACATGTTGGTCATGAAAAAAAGAGCCGGATGTTCAGAGGAATGTAATCACCGACATTTATGGGGTGCTCGCTACATGCCAGGTGCATGCTGGGTACTGGGGAATGTGTACCCTCACTTGGGGGCTTCCTGTCTCCTGAGGCTGCTGGTGTTGGGAGGTGTCCGAGTTTCCTCCTGGAAGATGCTGGAGGCACGAAGGTCGCAGGGTGGGAGCCTTTTCTCTCAGAGCCTTAGGAGCCTCGGAGCTCAGTGTGCACCTACCCACAAGCACGCACACGTCTAACTCAGCTTCGTGCACACACACCACACATGGACCCTCACAGGCGCACACCCGCCAAGCTGACCTCACTCAGTGGACACCCACCCCCTCCCCACCCACCTGCCCTTCAATGTCTGAACAACCTAGATGGGTGAGTGCCATCGGGGTTGAGTGGAGAGTCACAGCAGGAGGGGCCCGGTGCCACTTGCTCCTGGTGACATGGATGGCTGGCTCTTTCTAGAACATGCTCAGCCAGCCCCTGGCAGGCCCAGAATCACCAGGGGCAGCTCTGCTTGTTCAGACACGCAGGTTGGTGGCGTGGACGGGAGGGCCAGGAGCCTGGTGCTCGCAGTCCATATGGCCAGGCCTCTGCACTGTGGGCACTAGCGGTGCCCCAATGTGTCCACAGGGTCCAGCCCTGGGACCTCAGCCTGGCCTTTCGGACTACATTGCCCTGAGGCTCTAACAGGTCTGGACCTGCCCAAGAGCCTCCTCCCAACATCCTGTCTTCACCACGACCTTCCTGTGACGGCTCCTACGTCCCCAGTGCTCTCGCTGACTTCCCACAGCTCTGGGCTCTGACCCGTCCCCTGGGAGGGTGGACACAGCATGGACCTGAGCTCTGACTGCCTCTGAGGAAGCAGTCCCTGCTGAGATCTGCAGCTGACCAATGGGGGGCTCAGTAGCCCCAGCTGGGAGGCTGGCCCCACATCTGCACAGCCCTGGGACCACGCCGGCACTCAGGTGTGGTGGGGGTGCCCAGTGGAACAGGAAAACCACTCACCTGGAAGTCCACAGTGCTCGCATTGCACGGGTTACCTTGGGTAAGAATTCAGAATCTGTGACTCTGTCCACTCAGCGGTGACTGGGAGCCACTCTACCCAGCCAGCCCGCCAAATGGAGGCCCAGAAGCGGGCCTGCTGGACACTGTAGCTGAGGTTACCTCCCTCCCTCGCCAACACTCTGCTTCCCTCCCCCAGGGTGACCATGTCACCCAGCCGTCCATGATGTGCCCCCCACCCCTGAAGCTTACCTGCTGTTTGACCTGCTGGGCCTCGATTGAGAAATGTCTAGAAACTGAGTCCTCACTTAAGGTCCAAAAATGGCTCAAATCCATCACAGCAGGACCCCTGAGGTCATCACTTGTTTTTTCCATGCCCAACCTACTGTTCCCAGTGTGTCAGGGGTGAGCAGATGACCCAGGGCTATGGCCCTGGTGGCCTGAGGCTAATGCTGGTTGGAGACCTGCTGGGGACAGTTCTGGTGGACGAGCTCCATTAGCTCGCAACGCAGATGCACCGAGCTCTTTCCTGGGGTTCCGCCTCAGTCGCCTCTTACAGGGGTGATGGCCTGTTAGAAACCAGCCCACACTCGGTTATCGCAACCTGGGCTCCCAGAGTTTCTGATCTGCAAAGTGGGCTCAAAGGCATGTTGGGTGCCTAGCCAGGGCATCTTCTGGGCCTCCAGGCTATGGGTCCAGGGCCCTCAGTGTGGAGACAGGTGCATTTGGAGGCGCATGCCTCAGAACCTTCTAGGCCACCCCTTGGGGGAAAGCAGGCTGCACTGAAACCTTCCCCAAGTGATTTCTATTATATGCCCTCCACTCTCACCACCCAGCCCATCAATGGGGCTGCTTGGAGCCCCGGGGGGGGGGGGGGAGCCCAATCCACATGATGGGGACCAGACAGGGGGGTGTCCAGCTCCTCCTTCCAGCAGGCTCTGGCTGAACCCCAGCCTCACCCCACTGAGTGCTGGAGAGCATGACATGGTTGCTTTAATGGGCTGGATTCTGTAGCCATGCTCAGTGCAGCTGTGTTGAAATCTGACTTGTGATACATGGCTGGGCAGGTTTGGCTTTGTGCACGAGGGGTGAACTGTGACTCTGGGCACTGGGGATGCAGACCCTCTGGGAGTTGGGGACCTGGATCTTGCCCCCACTAACTTCTCAGTGATCGGAGTGGTTTTGCTAAGATTCTCACAGGAACAGCCCAAACAGGCCCCAAGTGGTGCCTGGAACCCTCAGCTTTGTATCTGAAGATACAAACTGGCCCCCTTAGTACAGGAGGGGTCACTGCAGTCCCCACTCCTGGTGGCCACAGCAGACCTTTCTCACCAAAGGCCAGCCCAGCTGCAGGACACCAGCTGTCTTGGGCTGCAAACATCCCCCTTCATCTGGGAACATGCAGCCCTGGGATTCTGTCCCTTCATCCTGGAACAATCACCGCAGCGTGTGATCCCGCCCACTCCCACCTCTGATGTCCTGGGAAGAGCTGCCAGTGGGGCCACTTCAAAGCCAGGAGGTAATGCCTGGCCCTACACCTCCTAGCATTTGTTGGGCCTCCTGGTGACCTCCCTGGTGGGGAGTCAGGTGCGGATGATCCCAGCAGCAGGAAAAATGAAACGTGCCTCCCATCCCTAGACTTTCTATGATTTTCTATCGCTTTATACAGACTGAGACTGGGGTCATGTGGCAAGGCCGTGGGCTGTGACCTGTGGGGCTGCAGACTGGGTGGGCGTGGAGTCTCCTCAGCTGGAAACTGACCTGACAGTCATGTGATGCAGCCCAGGACTCCGAGTGCTGACACTGAGAGGCCCACACGCTGGCCCCGGGAAGGGGTGCCCGCTGGGAGATGCCCCCAGGTGGGGAGGGCAGGGGAGCAGGGGAATCCCGGTGCCCAAGGCCTGCAGACCTGAGTGGGTGAGTGTGGAGGGCCTCCTGGATGGGGGTCTCGGTCTCTGGTGTTTTCAAAGCTGATGTGGAGCTCAGAGTCTGTGCAGGTGTTTAGGCCCCAATGCTCCAAGGTGGCTGAGGCAGGAACTGTGCTGGGCCCCCTCCTCCACGTCTCAGCAGCAGGTGAGGCCTGAGGGCAGAGACTGTAGCAGCTGGTTTGGCCCAGAGGCCACCAGGTCAGGAACAGGCTCCCAGGGAGGGTGGAATCTTGAGGTCTGGGGTGGGGACATGAGGACCACAGAGCAGCTGCTGACACTGGGGCTGGGTCCCCACTGGGGGAGGAAGGTGGGGGTGGGGGCAGCGCTGGCAGGGGTAGACCCCCTGAATCAGGTCCACGGTGACTCACACACATGCACACACACAGACACATGTATATGCACACACTCACACATGCACAAACGTGCACACACAGGTCCCAGCAGCTGGTCTCTCCTGTAACTCGTACCTCCGCTCTCTGGGCTGTAACTGGGCTGAGGTGCCCCAACAAGCTATCACAGTTGCGGCCGGGCATCATCAGCATGTCCTGGGTTCTCAGAGCCTGGTCCCCAGCTAGCAGCACCAGCAACTTCTCAGAACTTGTTAAAATGCAGGTTCTCAGGCCCACTGAGTCCTGAAATCTGGGTGGGGCTTAGGTCTATGTCTCTGCACAGTCTGAGACCCACTGACTTGGTGTTGAAGGTTTAAGTTCCATCCTACATAAGTGCTCAAGGACATATGGCCAAGGGGGCTAAGTTAACTGGTCAGTGAGGCACTTGACTGCCCCCGTCCCAGGTGAGACCCAGACCCTTGTCAGAAGGAAGCAGTGTCCACATGGGCAGATCCCTCAGGTGGGTGGGGTGAGACAAGCCCCTACCTCTCCCTTGAGGTTCAGGAAAATCTCTGCTCCCAGAGCCTTGCTTGGCTCGTTTACAAAGAAGGTGGAAGAGATGCCTTAGCCCAGTGACCCACAGACAGGCAGCAAGGACGTCTCCCAGGAAGAACATCAGAGCCGGCAGGGCAGCACCCCGGACCGAGGGGAGGATGTGTACCTGGCCTTGTCCCCCCCGGCCTCTGCTCAGGACAAGCATAACTGGTTGGTGAAGGGCGCCCCACATCCCCTCTGCAGTTGCCTCCCCCAAATCGCAGGGACTCCTGCCGCCGAGGGGGGGGTGACAGTGGCCCTGAGGGCTCAGGCTCTGCCTGAGCTGAGGGCAGTAGGAAAAGGCCGTGGCAGACGAGCAGCGACCCCATGCCTGCCAGGGAGGCTCCCAAAGGACACTCGATGAATGTGCACGTGGGCAGGCCCACGGCTCCTAGGGCAGCCTGGTTGGCAGCGGCTGTGGGGAGATATAATTAACATACTAACACTCGCACACACAAAGTCTTTGGGACCCAGACACCACAACACTGCAATTCAGTATCAACAGTTCCCCCCAAAAGGGCTAAATCTGTTCAATGTACTGATCACACACTCTCAGCACATGAAGGACGCCCAGGGCCTGATAAGAGCGGGTGTCTGTGGTTGTCCCCCAGGCATCACACATGATGGACTCTCACCATGTGGCTGGCTGCTGTCCTTGCTGCGGACACTTGGACACTGTTTCCCTGGTCCCCACATGGACACTGGCCACTTACAAACACAGCATAGACTCAACCATGTGTTCACAAAGATACTTATTGAGGAACGTTTCTTTTGCCCAGAACATTTTAAAAGAGTTACAATGATAATCACACGTACCCCTCAGGCAAAACCAAAATTGGGCCCAGCAGCATGCAGGCTCTGGCACCCACCTGAGTCTTGGCAGAGGAGGGAGGTCCCTGCAGCTGCTGGGATGGGCTGTGCCACCAAGGCCGTGTGGCACCTTCCAGACCAGCGCTGTCTTTCAACCACGGCAGGGCTCCACTGGGCGAAACCAGGCACCTGGTTCATTCTGGGGACAGTGGCTTTCTGCACGTTACAGATACTCCAAAATAAAAACAGGGCCCAGCACTTTCCCTCGTCAGCTGTCTCATTAGCCCTGGTTTCAGAGTGGGCCATGGTCTGGGAGCCTCGTGGGGGCTGCATATCCGACAGCCCACAGCCCACTCAAGCTTTGGGAACTGTGTGCGGAAGGCCTGAGGCCTCTGGGCACCAATGGGCAGCACTCGGTGGGTCGAAGGAGGGACAGCACAGCCACCACACATTGGGGTCTCAAAGCTCAGGGGTCAGACAAAAGGAAACCAGGGTTTGTGGCCACCCTCCACCGTCTCCTCCGTCCTTGGGTGTCAGGTGACTGACAGATGTCTCCTCTGACATGACCAACGCTGACTGGTGACTGGGAAGACCCTCCGGGACTACCAGGGAGCACCGCCCACTGTGGCGCTCCTGCCCCGCCTTGGTCAGCACCCCCACGGCTCCAGCCCAGGCTCCCTGTGGCCCAGTCACTTGTTCACGTCCCTCCTCCTGTGGCTGGCTCTGCCTGGCTCGGGGTAGGAGCTCCCGGTGCACAGACTGCCTTGGCCTCCAGCGCGCCGTGAGGTCCTCTGGCCACAGAGCTGCCTCTCCTCCCTATACCTGTGTCCTTCAATGTTCTGTTTCCACGCTGGGATGAACACAGCCTTTGCTCCTAGCATGTTTCCTGGTGGTTCTCGTTCCCAGAGAGCACGGCTGCTGATTTCTAAGTTCTACTTTCATATTTTATGCATTTCTCCAGTTGCTCCTCCAGGATTGTTTTCCAGAAACACAATAAGTGTGGTCCATAATTATCGCTTCATCTCATCATTCCCCATTTGGTGTTTTAATTTCTCTCTCTAATCGTGTGGCCAGTGCCCCCAGGGAGGGTGAAGGCGCTCGGCTGTGAGGGTTGCCTGTCCTGTGACATCGGACGCCTGCTGTTTCCCGAGACACTGGCCTCCAGGTGCAGGGAGACTGTGTATAATGTAAACGTATTCAACTTCTATTTCACTAGGAGCATTTTAAAAACAGAGAGTGGATGTTAAATTTCCTCCAGTGTTTGTCAGAATCTATAGGGATCATAAGATTTTTATCTTTTGATCTATTAAGTGGTGATTTATATCAATACAGCCATGTTACCTTTGCTGGAAAAAAATTAGTCACGGCACATAATCCTGTTAACACACTGGTGGGTTCTGTTTGCTAATAATTTATTTAGGATTTGCACGCTGCTGGTTATAGGTTGGATTAGTTGATAGTTCTCTGTTTACTGGTCTCTGGGGAGCCAATACTCTGCTTGCTGCATAAAAACTGGCACTTTCTCTGTGTGGAGGGCACAGGCCCTGTGGGAAGGAAGTGAAATCAACATTTTCCCCTCTTTACCCAAGTAACCTGGAAACGCATCTCTCAGGCGCAGCTGTTGGAAATTGGAAGATAAATGGGATATTATGAAGGAATTTCTATTTTAACCTCAGTTGAGATGATAAAGTCTAACAGGAGTTTTGCTTTTGGTAAAATTTCACATTTGGCTTGCTCTTAAATCCATTTGGTGCCCAGCACATATCTGTTGGTTAATTTGGAAGCTGTTTGAAGGCCAGACTTTAATTTTACTTAAATAACACTATTTTATGCTCATAAGCGACAATAACAAATGACACAGGGAAATGTAATTTAGTAAGTGACAAAGTGCCCACTTTGGAAACAGCATTCCATCAACCGAGGCGGTGGCTAGAGGCTGAGACTCCAGCAGCGACACCCCAGCCCCTGTAACTGGGGGTCCCTTTCTAATGCCACAAATGAACCTTTAAAGCAGATTTGGTAAAATTCTGGGGCGGCTGCCACCTACTAGCACAGAATCCAGACTTGGAGTCACTCAATTTAGGGCTCAAAAAAACATCCCATATAACAAAGGTTCGGTTTTGCCCCAGACGCTCATTTGGAGTCCACTGGGGGTTGGCCTCAGCCACCTGTGCCGATAGCACACGGGAGGCGCTCTGCCCCCTTTGGGGACAGCTGGGGACGCCCCAACTCCCTTCAGGTTTCTCAGTGCAAGCTGGAAACTTGGGGCCTCCTGGGGGCCTGGAAGAAACACGGGCCCAGATCAGGCCTAGGTCACTGTACCCAGCAGCCCCCAAACTGCATGGCAGGGAGAGATTCCCAGGCTACAGGGTGGCGTCCTGGCCAGGCAGAGCTTTCCTATGGCAGAGTCTCAGCCTTCAGACACCAGCCTGGAATTCTGGAAGGTTCCCCTGGGGAGATCCATGGGGCCAGACAGGAACGGGCCCCACCCTGTGCTCTGATTTGTCTGAGCAACTCCCCACTGTACCTGCTCAGGGCTGAAGGGAGGGGAGTGGGAGGAGAGGGAGACAGCCTCATTCCCACACCTGCCCCCAGCCCTGGCCCCTCCCCTCCCCTCCCCCAGCCCCATTCCAGAGCACAGATAAAAGTGAAACCTGAGTAGGGAATGTTTGTGGTGCCACCGCCAATCAAGGGCTCTGTCACCAGGGTAACGGGGACACTTCATCAGCTCAGCAGCAGATGGTCAGTGAGCAACAGGCAGCATATGCTCCGTGAGCCCTGACATGGGCACAGATGGAGGGTGGGCAGCTCGCAGGGAACCTGACGTTTCCTTCGCTGAGCCCATCAGTGCTGCCTGGCGGCCGGGAGATTAGCGGCTGCTCAGCGCCCATGACGGACCCAGGGCTGCTTGGGGCTTTGCTGGACTGCATGCGACCTGACGGCTTCCAGGAGCACAAAGCCAGGCTGGGGCTCTAATGACGTTTCCCCAAGGACCTACCTACCTGCAGGAGAAATCAGACTCTTTTTAATGGGACCAGAGAGCCCAAAGTCTCCTTAGGTGTCTGGGCTGGGGGTGGGGCGGAGAGGTGTTTTTTACTCAAAGCTGAAGCCCAGGGCTGGCTGGGGGTCCCTGGGACGTGTGATCCGAGATTCATCCTCTTGAGGCTGCAGCCTCCTCACTGGTGAATATTCTCTGGATGCCATTAGACCTCTTGAAACAATGCTTGAGCATCAGTGTCCACATGGCCACCCTGCTGGCAGGGAGAGGGCTGGCGGTGACTGGTCATCACCAGCAGTGTATCAGCAGCTGCCTGTTTTGGAGAATTTGCTAAGCCCCAGATCCTGCTGACGCCTCGGGCATGGAGGGCAGGTGTTGCCACAGCCAGCCAGGGCAGGGCTGTGTCGGCCCCCCAGTCCCAGGCAGGCAGCCTCCTGAGGCCTGGTCCACCCCTCTCCTCAGTTCCACCCAGACCCCATTCCTCCGAGGACTGTCCCATTCTGCTGGGGCTGCTTTATCCAGTCCTGGTGGCTGCCCTCAAACTCTGCCTCCAAGTCAACCACCACAGAAGTGACCAGGGAGAGGCCCAACAGTCCTTTCCACAGCAAATAGGGTTAAAGCACAGAAGAGCAGCATCCTGTGGCCAGAGGGGCAGCAGGGGCCAGGTGAGGAGCTGCCGGGGTCTCTCTGTGCTTCCTCTCCAGTTACTGTGTTCAGACATCCATCTCATCTCTCCTGGCAAATCCAGGACTGGAACCTGTCCCAGCTCCCCATCCATCTGCAAGGGTCTCCCAGGAAACAGGGTGTGAGCCTGAGCACATGCTACAGGTGAAAACTTAGAGAATGGTGGTACCCCAGGGACCTCAGCCATCCTCTTCATGACCCAGGTCAGTGTTGGTGGGATGGAGCAGAGGGGTCTCAGTCCACCACTGGCTTTGGTCTGAGAGGGTAGGACTGTAGGGGTGCACGCCTCCTCTGCCTGAACCCTGAAAATGGTTTTTATCCCACCTGACTCAGGCACCAACAGTCATTCCATTAATCAGCCGGGCGTCCCATCAGTGTTCCCAATACTAATTATTTGCAGTTGCTCGCTGCTCAGAACTCAGTACCTTTGCTTATGATTCTTTTTCGAGTTGGGTACTTTCAGTAGCAATAAAATCAAGCACTACCACAGATCTAAATGTGGGTGAGTACGGGCCTGGTCTGCATTCGGTGCTAAAGACTGAACAGATTTCCCTGAGCATTATTCACACATTGAGAACAGACTGCAGAGCCTCTACTGTGTTTCAGTATCAGCAGGTCCTTCTCTCTGGTCTTTCATGAGGGATGCCACTGCCCTAAAAATCTAGGGACTTGTTCGCTACTGAATCATTCCTGCAAGTCCCTGACCAGACTCAGCTGTGCGACGTGGCCCTGACTTGAGCGCAGGCCTCAGCATGTTCTGGGAGCGCCGGGGACAGTAACTGCTCAGTGAATGTGGAGAGCAGATGCCTGAGCAGGTGCGGGAATCACGTGATGGCTGAGGGCGTCTCTGTTTCAAAATCTGAGTCTCAGGCTGAGTTGAAAGACCAACCGGGATTAGGTCATAGTGGAAATAATGACATTAAAGTGAAAGCAGGCACCAAGAAAAATGTGTGACTTTGGAAGCTGTTGGAGGGCGTAGGTCCCCGCAGGGCTCACTTCTGTCTGCAGGCGAGCAGGGCACTTACCTTCTTTCCTATAGGAAGTCCTTAACGTCACCAGACTGAACCAGACATGGACGAGTAACACCTCTAATCATCTGGGACCTCGTGTCCACGTGGCTCCACATGGACAGAAAGAAATGGAGGTGTCTGCCAATTGCTGCTGGTCTTCATCCCGCTGGACACAAGTTCGCAGTCAGTTTGTAAAGCAGCTCTTGCTCTCAGCTCTGCTTAATGCTGCACAGAGCCCCCGGAGCACTCAGGAGAGAAGCCGGAAAGAAGGGCAGGCATGAGCTTTCACTGAAGAAACAGACACAGCAGCTTGTTGCAGGTCAGGCCCCAGTGTCCCACCAGCATCAAACAAGATCACACACAGCAGGGCCAAGGGGCACTCTAACTTCTAAGGGCAAATGCAGCTGGGGAGCAGGCCAGGCAGGGAAGGGCACCCTGACCCAGCCCCAAAACGGGACATGAAGGCCCAGCTCTGCCCATGGCGGTGGAAACAAGTGAACACAAACAGACCAGCTGCAAGTCGGAGCTGAAATTTCACCACATGGCAAAGTCACACACACACGCCCCTGCACAGGCTCTCCTCTGGCGTTTCTTTCCTCTGTGGCAGTCAGGAAACATGGATGACAACTTATTTTCCTTCCTACATTGTGACAGGTGCTGAAAGGGCTTGAAATTTTAAACAAAAAAAGTTCACAGAATGAAACCACGACCATGCCCAAGCTCTTGAGGTGCCGAGACCTGAAGAGAAAGGTGATTTATTAAATCTGGTCCTCGGTGCTTTAAAACACGTGCTTTGCCTGAGATACAAACACTGCCACTGGCCATCCTTGTTTCCTTTATATTTTCAAGGACACAACACATGGAGTCATTCTTTCTGCAAAACCCAAAAGGCAGAGATAAGGCAGAAGTCCCTCCAAAATCAGTCCCTGTAGAAGATGCTCGTGGAGCAGCAGGCAGCGTGCCGGAAGCAGACACCACACGAGGCTCTGCTGGTTCAAGGGGTGCACGCAGTGGGACTCCCGTCTCCATGGGATGACAGGGACGGGAGGATCCCAGGACAGGACTGTGACTGGTGCCCCAGCAGGGTCTCCTTAGCCTCCCTGTCCCGGCACCACCATCATGCCCAGCTCCCCTTAAGGTAAGGGCACACTGTGTCCCTTCTGTGGCAGGGGCTGCAGCCAGTGCCTGTGCAAAGGCCTCTCCGCAGCCATGGCCGCCAGCCCACAGAGCCACCAGGGACTGGTACCAACACTGTCTGCTCCACGACTCTGCCCTTGTTTCACCTGCACGATGTCTGGGGCTGAGAGCTGCACTGAAAGCTCCAGGCACGAGGAATCTAATGCATGTCTGACGTATTTACGTAACATTAGAGCAGCAGCAGCAAATTGACAGGAACTGCCACTTTTTCCCTGTCAAGTGTACTCGGGACTCACATTCGGGAAACCTAAACGAAAAAACCCACCAACTGAAGATGATACTGGAGGCGTGAGGCAGGGGGTGGCAGCCCCCAGCCTGGCCAGGACCTTGCTGCCAGAGCCCACAGGTAACCTTGCTGATCTCACCTGGTACCAAAGATCCCCAGGTTCTTTTCAGGCCTAGAACATGAGTGATGGGTCCAAAGGAGCAGCAGACGCAGAGCAAGCAGTGCTGCTCTCACTGGTGGCACACTGACCGTTATGTTCATGGATGTGCACCCCAGACGTGTGCCTGGACCACTGCCACAGCATGGGGGGCCAGACCCAGTCAGGCCCCCTGCAGAATGAGGCAGGAACACACAGCCCCCGTGGCCCCGGGTGTGGGCTGAGCAAAGCGGCAGCCATAGACCAGTCGTTTCCACTCACCAGTGGAAAACTCTGACCTCGTGACCAAGGCATTTTTGACAAATTTAAACAAGGAATCCAGCCATAAGAGCCATGTCTACACCAATAACCTTGCCAAAGGCCCTTTATGTCAGGGCTTGGGCACCACTAGGAGGAAACGAGTTGCTGTGGAATCACTTTTTAACCTCAGTGTGATGAGTTCGAGTACCACTGAAAGAGACACGTGTCCGTGGGCTCCATGTGGCTGCAGGTTTCTCTCCAAGATTCTCAGACCAGGCACTATGATGACAGCCCAGCCCTGGGGGATGGAGGTGCCCCTAGCGCACAGGAGGTCGTCTTTCTTCTCTCCCTGAAACACATCCCCATGGTTTCTCCACATCGACAACCATCCTCATCAAAGACAGGCCCTCAATGGGGTGAAGCTGGGGGATGCTCTGGGGACAGCAGGCTGCTCTCATGAGTGGCGTCC
Organism: Miniopterus natalensis; assembly: GCF_054644295.1. Taxonomy (NCBI): domain Eukaryota; kingdom Metazoa; phylum Chordata; class Mammalia; order Chiroptera; family Miniopteridae; genus Miniopterus; species Miniopterus natalensis. The sequence continues at coordinate 91,794,874 of NC_142085.1, read as the reverse complement.
TCTGACCACTGTCCATGGGAAGGAGCTGAAACACAGACCGAGTCCAGCTCTACCACACTGGAGCGGGTGGTGTGAGACACATGGCCCTATCATGTGTCCTTAGGTCCGTAAGCAGGCGGGTTGGCTTCATACTCCACACCCAAGTTAAAAGGGTTCTCCTCGCTCTAGCTGTGAGAGGTGGTGACGGTTCCAGAGGAGGGTCAGCTGGACCACCTGGAACACAAGTAATTGATGCTGTCAGTCTGCCTGCACCTGCACCTCCCACTGCCCCTGGAGGACAGCCCCCCCATATGCAGGGGGGCTGAGGAAGCGAGGGGTCTGTCAGCAGCAGCTTCCAGACTGACGTGGTCCAACCTAGGGGTCTGTATATGTGAGTGTGTGTTTGCGTGTGTGTGTAGGGAGTTGTGTAGGGGTGTGTGTGTTGTGTGCAGCTGTATGTGTGGTGTGTGTAGCTCTATGTGGGGTATATGTGAGGGGTGTGTGGAGCTGTATGCGGGGTGTGTGAGGGGGGTGTATGTGTGGTGTGCATGCAGCAGCTGACCTGCGGATCTGAACCAGAGGCTGGAGAACATCTCCTGTGAGCATCTGCTGCCTGACTGGCAAGAGCTGGGGTCCTCACCCCGGGGTCTCCTGCCCCCCAGGTCTCCCTTACAGAATGCAGTGCTGTGGTCATCAGTACCGACCTCCTACTTGCTCAACCCAAGGCCACGTTTCCAGCCGTGCTCGCCTGGCCTCCCTCACCAGGCGCTATCAGGCTGACTCGGGGCCTCAGTGCCCAGTGGAAACACTCCACTGCTCTCTTTCCCTTGTATTTCCCACCAAGTCAATGGCTCTAAAATCTTAACCAACATCAGTCAGAACCTCGGGTCATTCCAGGGCATTTCTCTAGTTGTCGTTGTGTTCCCCCTCAAGCCCCCCGGGGAGCTGCTGAAGCTCTTCCTCCACCATCTGCTGTGTCGACTCTTCTCTGGGAAGTGGACCCACCCGACGTAAAGAGTGAAGATCCCCGTGCCAGGACCTCCCCAAGCTCACACCACCAGGGGCACAGTCACGCCTGCTAAGTGAACAAAAACGTCTCACTGACGACCTAGAACTGAGATGTTACTAAGGAACATGATCACCATGAGGGTTGACTTACAGTCTATGGGAGAGAAACTTATTTCAAAGTTGTACAAATGAGCAATAAGATAAAACTTTTAGAGGCAGCAGTGGTCTCAAATTAGCAGAAATGAAAGGAACAAAATTTAAATGGAAAACATCCCTAAGGGGTAAAAAAGGCAACTCAGCAAAGCTGGGAGATCAGGTTGGGAGATCAGGTTGCGGGTCCTACAAGACGTGTGAAAGCAGTTAGAGCTGCTAATGTCTGCAGAGAGGGGTTGCAGGGAGGGGTGAGGCTACTTCACATGTAAGAAATACAAATGCACTGAAGTATCTGGAGACTGCATCCCTTTTTCGATAAATACCAGATGGGGTTTTAAGACCAGACAGCCCGGAGCTATGCATACCTGAGCTGTGCATCACGGGACTCACCGAGTGCAAGCGTACAAGCTGGGCCAGGACCCTGCTAAGGACTATGTTGCTTGGAGGAGGTCTGCCCCTGGGGGGTGTGAGTGAGCATTTCTAGGGGCTGGGGACTGCGTCCAGGAGTGTGGCCAGAGGAGGCTAGGCCATCACCCCAGCTCCCAGGCTTAGGGGGACACCTGCTGTGAGGGCCTGGCTTTCAGCTCCTAACCACCATCAATATTGCAGAGGTCCTCGGACGTAAAATGTCAATTCCTGGATTACCCGGAAATTCTGTCATGCGGAGGACTGCTCTGAACCTGACTCGTTTTAAGCATTTTCTGAAGCTAAAAGCTCATCAGTGCTCACAGGTGAAGAGCAACAGACGTGCCCCTCCTCAGCCAGATCAGGCTCCTGACACTCAACCGTGCCATCTCCCTCTCTAGGCCTCCTGTGGCCGCCAGGCGCCTGTGCCAAGACGCAGGCCTGTCTGCACACGTACCGCAGCACACGCTGAGCTGCAGTTGGCAGCAATGAAGTGAAAGGGAGGACACCTCACAGCAGACCATGAGCCACCCTGTGCCCAGACCAAGGCAGAGCCCTCCCCCGACTCAGAGCAACATCTCCACCAGAAGGGGAGGAAAGGGGCTACTTCCTTTTCTGTACAACTCTTCAGAGGACACAGAGAAGACAAAGCCAGAGACGTGACCTGTGATAATGCGTGGCTAGGATCTGTAATGAGGACAGACACAGGATGAAGAGCCTGGAGGAAGGGGTACGTGACTGTTGGTGGCCATGGATTACCTCTGAAAACTAGCCACCGAAGCTCTTCACACAGGTGTGAGGAAGCAGCCACTGAAGGATGTTTCCCTTTTTATGAAAAGCAAGGTTTAGACCCCAAAGCCCTGCTCTCCTCCCAGGTAGGATGGCCAGTGGGTCTGAGTACTGGGAAGGAGGGAGACACACAGGGCTTCAGTTCAGACTCTTTATCTGTTCTCTCCACAATTTTTCTGGAGAAAAAAGACTTTTCTTGAAACCCAGTTAGCTTAGGTGCCTGTCAGAAGATCTAACATCTGAGTTATATTAAACTTTGGCACTTGACGTGAAAGTTTATGGTATAAAGACCTGTTTTACTTCAATCTTTGGAAAACCTGACTTACTCTGATGTAGGTGGTGACTTACCCGGAAGACGAGTACCTTCTCCACGGGTCAGGATCATGCTGTCTGTTTCCTGCACCAAACAGATAGGAAACCACAACCAAGAATGAAATTATCTAAAATCCACACAGAAGAAACTGCATGCCTCTACGCAAGCACAATGGATTCCAAGGCAGTGGGGAGCAATGAGCTGGGAGGCAGCACTGAGTAGGAGTGTGTCAGAATGGCTTCTAACTCCAGCTCCCGCTGCCATCTGCACTCGACCTAGACAGCGGAGCTGCCAAGGGTGCTCCAGATGGGGCTTCCCAGGCAGAGGGCCTACAGGGGACATCCTGCCAAGTATGAGAGCAGCAGCAGCAGCGCAGGGTTCTTTCTACTGCTGAGCCCAGGGTTCCCAGTCTAGCCTGGTGCAGCTGGCCACCTTATGCCACCCCCTGAACAGGGCCACCATACAAGTAAAAAAGGTGATCGGTTCCCACATTCAACAAATAATGTTTTCCTCACAAAACCTGTCATGCTTCTGCCTGGTGATGATGCCCACCTTCCAGGCGGTGGGGTATTTGCTGCTCACACCTCTCCCAAGTGTGAGGCTCCCGGGGCCCTGGACCACCCTTGTTATCACAGGTGATCAGAGGCAGTTTTACAGCAGCCCAGCCTCCCACAGAATCACCCTAGAGAAGTGAAAATCTAAGAAATCACAGGCCAGTTGGTAGGTACTGACTATGGAATTTCACCCCTCACTCTCAGCAAGGAAGACATTAAAATGTCCTCCTGTTAGCAGCCGGGGAGCAAACTGAAGCTCTGATGTGCACGGAGGCCTCTCTGGGTCCAGGAGAGTGCTTCCCAGGAAGGAAGAGCCAGAGGGGAGGCGTCCCAGATACAGGCCCCGCCCTGGGACTTCCCAACCTTGTGGCCAAAGGTAGACAAAACCCAGCAAAAACTGTGTTGGCCAAGTACAGATGGCATAATTCCATCATGGGGATCAAAACTAAAACAGGGTTGCGGACCTGAAAAACAGGTTCCAAGGCTTCCATGGGCCTTTGTTCTGTCCACCAAGGGGCCTGAGACTGCGTTGGACTGGGTCAGAGAACTAGCCACCAGAATTCACAGAGCCTGCTGGCCTCATGCTACAGTTCTGATTCCACAACCAGCAAACACTAGTGTTTCAAGCAGGACTCAGTCTATACAGTGGGGCCTGGCCGGTGTGGCTCAGTGGTTGAGTGTCGATCTACAAACCAGGTTTCTCTCTCTCTCCCTTCCCCTCTCTCTAAAATATATTAAATATATATATACATGTATACACACACACACACATATATATGCATATATATATATATTTTTTTTTCCTTTTTTAAAAAGTCTATACAGTTTGGCTCACGTATATTTTTAAAGTCTATACAGTTTGGCTCTCCAAAGTGTAAGGAATAAGTTTAAGCATGGACAAAATCTGTCTCTACTTCACTGAGCAATGAACTTAGAGATGCCAGTGCACTTGCCTGTTTGTTCACTAGTAAAACACAACCTGTGTCTAAAGCAGGCAGAGCCCACAGCAGAGTCAGTGCTGACAGGGCACATGCAGCCACGCCTCTTACCTGGGCCTTGGGCTCTCCAGTGTGGTCCTGGGCCCGACCTGCTGTGCCCGAAGCTCGTCCTGTGGGAGCTGGATCCCTGTCTTCCCCACCTCCCTGTGGGGACACGTGTGAGCATGTTAGCAAGCTGCCGGATGCCTAACTCCACTAACAGGTCATGCAAGGACTGGAGCAAGGGTCAGCGGCATTCAAACCCTGGCACCTGGGAGAGCTGGACATGTCCCAGTAACATTAAGGCTCCCAGAATGATATTTGTAAGGCTGAGGCCAAGCAGAAGTAAGGACAGCCTGGTGGGGAGAAAGTTCGGGTGGGTTCTCTTATTTCACCAAGAAAGAAAAAGGGGCAGCTACAGCTACAGGCATGGATTCTAATCAAATGAGGCCATGAAATAATTAACATAATCTCAATGACAAGCTAATAAATAAGACGTGCAGTGTCACTGGTAGACACAGGAGCATCCAGACAATAAGATACACTCTTCCATCTATCAAATCAGTTACAACTTTCCAGAGCTGTGAAGGGGCCACAAGACAGAATCTCCATCACCGCTGGCAGAGGTGTAAAGTGAAAGCATTTTAGGAAACAAATTGGCAACATTTATCCAAAATTCTATAACATTTTGACCTGTAATTCTGTAAACTCTTGTGCTCTGTTCTAAGGAAATGACACACATAAGAGCAATATGCACAATGAGGAAAATGGGAGAACCTTGGAGCTCCAGGTGGGGGACCCCAAGTAGACAGGGTGCCCATGGGGCAGGAGCCAGCATGTCAGCTGTTTTACTATCATGACCACTCACGCTGTTAGTTAAGTGCTGCCCAGAACACCGGGTACAGAACCACTCAAGGAATAACCAGCAAGTAAAGCACAAAAAAGACTGCAAAATTCACTGTCCGTGCACAGCTGTCTTTAGGAGACAGAATGAAAAGTTTTATTTCCTGTTTCATCACTTCCTCTGTACTCTGATTTTTTTGAACATACGTTTATTCTGAGAGAAAAAACAATGTCTGTCAAACACACATCACCCACAGCACCTATGCCTCAGGGGCCCCGGCGAGAGGCTCTGGAGCCAGAGTGGCTCTTAATTGTGAATTCATTAAGGAACCTTCTGAAGAACTTTTTCCTAAAAGAACCAAAATTTAAACGGGTGAGTGACAACCGAGTGTTTCAGTTTTGTTTTTTAAGTGATGCCGTCAGCCTCTGGACTTCTTTCCCGAGACTCTGGACCCACCTGAGTGGTGCGGCTGCCAGAGCTGCCGGCTGACGATGCGCCGGTCCTCCCTCAGGCAGGCCTTGCACACAATGGCCTTCAGCTGGTGGAACCTGGTGACCCGGGACCTCTGCAAAAAGACCAGCGTGAAACATGGTGGGTGCTCGGGGACAGTGCAGGGACGGTCCCCTGGGGATCTGTAACCTGCCTGGCCCTCCTGAGTCCCCAGACAGTAACACTAACAGGTCAGACAGTTACTTCTAAAACACCTGGGTCACCACCAAGAATCTGACCTAAAACTCTGCCTGCAGATATGGTGTAATCTCACATGTGGGAGTGGAGGCAAGGAAGAAACACTTGGCCTCCTAACCCCACTTCACCAAGCATCCTGTCCCGCCTGCCTGTTCTAAATCGAGTGCGTGAACTCAGTCACTGTGCACGTGGCTGAGACGCCAGTCAGAAAGGAGAGACGCATGATCCACGATTCGCAGTGTTCGCTCCTCATCCTCTGTGGGGTAACCACCCAGTAGGAGCCATGTCCCCTCACTGTCCTGCTCTTATCTGCACATAATTCTGGCGGTGTCTAAATTCTGAACTTAAATTCCCATGACATCCTGTTGAGAGAAACGAGTATGACACAAGCATAAAACGTCTCTCGGACATGGGAGCTCAGAGCCTCTCCAACAGGCCATCGAGCCCCCGCACACAGTGGGCAGCAAATGCACTCCAGTGAGCTTCTCCAAGGCCTTGCCTGGAAATCTCCCCACGTAGCAACTGTACTTACGAAGCCAGACAGCAGTCAATGTCCCCAACTAAACTGTCAGCATTTGGGGAATATTTTCAAGTAATAAACTGTCACTGCTCCTGCTGAATTAGTCTGACATCGGCAGAGCCACCTCTGCAGGAAACATCTGTACTTAATTCAAAAAGGCGGAAGGAGCAAAAGCACCTGAAAATTAAGCACATCAGACTGGACAGGACGCTGTTGGCTCTCCCTCCACAGACATCTGGGTCTTGAGCCCAGGAAGTGTTCTGGCAAAAGCTAGCAGCTCTGCTGGCCCTGCAGCCTTGGGCCTGGGCGCAGATCTCTGGCTCCTGAACAACACTGTCAGCGTGCGTTTCTGTGTGAGCTGTCAGAACCTAGGCACCTCTGGGTGCTTCTGGAGCATGTCTGTCTCCACAGTAAAGTGGTGTGAGGGACACAGCTCTTCTGACCTTTCTGACATTCAGCCCAGCACTCGGAGTTCCCATGACCCACTGATTGAAACCTGTTCACTGTCCAGAACATGAACTCGTGTGTGAACCACACATGAACTCACATTTTGCTCCACAAGGGCCTCCACACTGTATCCCTTCTCAGACTGCAGGTACTTCTCATGGAAAAGCTTCCCATCAAAGATGTTCCAGGGCATGAAATCGCTCATCCTCCAGGGGCAGCCACATGCGCTATTAACCAGCAACAGCATGGTCAGGCCGCGGACCAGGAGGGAGCCCAGCTGCACGGCTCTGGGGTCGATGTGATCGAGCTGTGGAGACCAGACACAGAAGGTGAAGAGCACTCCACATTGTGGGGACAGACACCTGAGCCTCTGCACCAGCCGGCTCCGTCCAAAACAGACACTCGCAATGACCACAGCCACTCCAGGGACTGAGGTGTGGAGGCAGGTGACCTGGGGAGAGACTGCTCCCCTGCCATCACATGCCAGACCTTCCGCCCAGGCTGCTCTGCTCACAGACACTGAGCTGCAGACCGGAGCAGGCCCTCCCCAGCAAGGCTGAGCCCTTGGGCAGGCTCTGAGGTACACTGTGCTCTGAAAACTTCCTTTAAAAAGGAGCTAGGATCATCATCTTAGGTACCGATGGACTCACTGTGCTAGGAAAATGGCATTCCATTGTTCTAATTTCCAAACTGTCCTAAAACCGAGACCTGCTGGTGTCCTTTGAAGCCCGTTCAACATAAAGCTCTCTCCCTGCTTGAAACAGTGAGGATGTGCTGTGCCAAGCACAGGGTGAGCTCAAGGAAAGGTGACATGGTCACCCCACCGAGGTCATCTGACAGAGCCTGACAGGCACAGAGCACAGACACGTGCACATCACTAAGTGCCAATGAAGGGGGAAAGATCACTATTTTAAACTGGAAAGTTGGCTCTTGAAAAACAACTGACACTAAATGATAGACAGTATTTGTTCTTAGAGATCAGAGTGTCGGCAATTATTTTAGTGACCAGGAATCGAACCACGGTCAGGGCCCAGGCCCAGGTTATGGGCCCAATCCCATGTGGGACATGCAGGAGGCAGCCAATCAACGATTCTCATCATTAATGTTTCTCTCTCTCTCTCCCTTCCTCTCTCTGAAATTAAAAAATATATATATTTGAATAAATAAAGTCAGCAAGGGCTACAAGAGAGCCACCAATGTTCTTGGGTGTCTAGAACATCGAGACAGTAGTAATTATAGGTTTCTCAGAACTGTCACATGGACATGCCAGTCAGCATGCTGCTGCTGCTGCTCAGAGACTTGGGCTACCGTCCGCACCGGCTCCTTCTACAGCTTTGCCGACCTGGCAGTGCTCTGGGTGAGACTGAGAGATGAAGCTACATCACTGCATAATGGAAAAAACAAAACTAAAAAAAAAGGCAGCAGAGGGACGGCCTCGGTCAAGCCAGGGGTCCCTAGAACTGTGACAGTAAATGGTGCCAATACCTGCAAGTCCACAAGCTGCACAGCCGACTTTCCTTGGAGGCACAAGGCCTGAGCAATAAAAGCATGCAGGTCCTCCAGGCACAGGGTGTCCACCTGGAAGGGAGACGGAAAGCCCAGTGTTGGCACCTCTCAGCATGGTAACAACAACTAGGTACAGGGAAACACACAGTGTTCAGATTTCAAGCAGAGACACAGGTGGAGGTGAGCAGGGCCTCTTTTCCCACAGCCCAGGCCACACTGGACAGAGGAGCCTGGTGACTCTCTAGCAGGGCAGAAAGTTCTGGAAGGCTGAGAGGAGTCATGAGCTATGACCAAGTCCAAGTCTTGGAGGATAGAGGTGATCATTTTGGCACAAATTTCTGAGCTGGCAGTCCAGGGGTTTTCAGACGCCCTACATCTGGCCTGAGTGACCAGGGCTGGGATAAGAACCCACCCTCACCAGGCCCAGGCAAAGCTTGTACCCCTGAATCCCATTTTAAAGGAAACCAGGATCCCCAAAGTATGAGTCCTTGCCAATCCTCTGTGGAATGAAAAGATCTAATGAGGGTGAGAGGGAGAAATCAGGAGAGGCAGAGACACGGAGGAGCGAGCGGGGGGGGGGGGGTGTACCTAAGAGCTGGGAGGACAGGGCCAGGTGGCGAAACAGACGCAGACTCTACAGGCCTCCTCCTTGCAGGATCAGGGGGTGGCGACTTCGCCTGTGCCCACCAGCCGAGTGATCCGCCATCAGGAGGACCCGGAGCTCTCCTTACAGGAAGCGCACCCTATGGGAGCCCAGGCTTGGGAGACCATGCTGCTGAGATCTGAGTATCTGAACTGACCGACCCATCACATCTATTCCGTTCTTATTCCAAAGTAGTTGTCTTCCTCATGACGAAGATGACAGAAGTAGGTCCGAGCAGGGAAGGTCTCTCTTTAAACCCACAAACTCCACCTCTCTGCGGCCAGACTGAGGTCTGCGGGCTCATGACGCCAACCCTGCAGCAGCAGCTTTTGGAGGCTGGTTTTAGAACAGTGACCTGGGAACAGAACTGCTGTTGCCTGCCAGGCTCCTCGCAGCTCACCCTTCCGGGACCACCTTCACAGCGCACATCCAAAATGGGACTCTTAGTAACACCAGAATCTTAGAATTTCACGATGGGATTCATTCTTAGAATATTTGTTCTGCTGTAGATTATTTTAAGTGTGCACTTTCTGTGAGGTAAAGGTGCCCTCCCAGACGCTTTTCCCAAAGCTGGGACCAGTTTGTGCAGGTTTTTACATTGCACGGAAGGCACTTTTATATAAATCACACACAAGAGCATCGAGCTCAGGCACAGCTGTGGAGGTGCCATAATTCTACAGTGCACCCACCTATCTGACTAACCAAGGCGATGATTACTGTGTGACAGGACATCCCTAATCCAAGGAAACCACTGCTGTGTCCCTTTGTTCTTTTTAGTTATAAAAAGTTCCAATGAATGTGTCCCTTAGGGTCAAGCCAGCACTGAGTCTACCTCACGCTGACTTTCCCTAGATATTTTTATTGAAAAGATGATTATTAGTGGAAAAAAGGTAAAAGTGGAAAATCCCCCCAATGCTTGTACACAGGGGAAGCAACTGTCCTGCAATCGGACCTCCTCTGCTGTGGGTGGATTTTCATAACTGTCACCTGCACAGCTGACTGCTGGCATGTGAGCAGAGCTGTGCTGAGTGACAGTGAGAGGACTCCACAGCCCATCTGCGCAGCTGAAAAAACTCAGGGTGCGTGTCTGGTAGTGCTAACACCCGGTACATCTGCTGCAGGTTACTATCAGGGACCCAGTGCTGTGCTCCTGGCGTGTGGCCTGGGCCTGGGTGCGGTAGGCTGAGGATGTCAGTGAGGACGAACAGGAGCCACAGACACCTCACCTGCCCTCCCACACAGCTCTTCTGTGTCTCTGTCCTACAGTTGTCCAGTAACCCCAGGAAGCAGCTACCACCTCGTTTTCAGCTTAGAACACAAAGTGCTGTACACACCCGTGAGGGGCCCCGATGAACGTGACTTAGGGAAGCTCAAGTAACTTTCCCAGCAGTGCAAACCTGTGGAGGGAAAGCTGGGACTGCAGCCAGGTCAGGTTTAGTGCAGAGGTGGACCCACCTATCCCCCAAACCCCAGAACAGGAAGGACCCCCCAGCAGTGACACGACAGATGGGAAATCCATCGTCTTGCAGCTATGGAAGCAGATCCAAAGTGCAAGCAGGGCTTCCCGAGCCTGTTGCACTGACGTGCCTCATGCACCTCTAAGTCCGATGGCAGACCAGGCTCCTCAGATGTGACAACACAGAACGATCCTTTAGTGTCAGGGCTCTGCAAAGAGCTAGTGCTCAGGGACCAGGCACTGGACAGATGTGACGCAGCAACCGGCCCCAGGCTGCACCCAGAGCACGCACCTCGTGCGGGATGAAGGCTGGAAGCAGGAGCAACGCAGCAACTACAGCAAGGAGCCCAGGTTACCTGCACAAACAGGTAGATGAGGAGGCAGCACAGTGCTTGAAAGGGGCTCTCCACGGCCTGCAGGTCCTCCCGCGAGGAGGAGAGGTCGAAGCAGGCGAGGAGCGCATCCATCCGCCGCACCTGGGTTCCGGGCTCCTGGTCCAGCCACAGCAGTTTCAGACTAGGTGCTCCCCCTGGATGAAAAAGTCCACGAAGTCCAATAAGGTTATTCTTGCACCAGCAAGTTACAACATGCTTCTTCTAGAAAGACAATGAGAGAACCAAGGACATGAGCCTCTTCCCCGCTGACACCTCTGGGTTTTAAGGCTCAGAGGGACCAGAAGGCAAATGTCTGCAGAGCTCTGGGTTATAGGCTGTGTCCATGCACTGCACAGAAAACACCGTGCCTCTGTGCTCTGAGGGAACGGGGCTCTTCCTCCCTGCACTGTGCCCTGTGTGGTTAGGGATGCTTTCAGTGTATGTTTCCCAGGCAGCTACCCCCAGGTGGAAGCGAGGCCACAGCCACCTTAGGCGCTGGGTTGAGATACCAGCTCACCCTGTCCCTGTCCCCGACCCTGCATGGCAGCCTCCAAACTCCAGAGAGCAGCAGGACTGAAGCTGGGCGGTCCTGGTTCTGCTGCCATGGGGCCAAGAGATGTGCACTGGCTCCCGTGGACCCCACACTTCACAAGGGAAATCCCTAACGTAACTTTTAGCGCTTTATTTTTGTCTGTCATACATGCATTTACATTACTTAAACCAAAGAAAAGAACAACCCCTTGCTCATTTACTTAAATCACAGCAAATGGCCAGTGTGTGGACGAAGACACAGCACAGAGGTGCAGGCCACTCACAGGAAGAGCAGCCTCGCTTCAGCTCACTCGTAGGGAGCGTGCTTTTCCTTCCCTCTCCTTATCCATTTTAACCTCTTGTGAAAAGAAAACTTATTTTTCCAGTTAAAACAACTTTCCATTCACCAAATAAGGTTCCGTGGTGGGAGGAAGAGCCGATTCCAGCAGAAGAGCAAGACCTCACCCTGTGAATTCAGGCCAGGCCCCGGGGTCAGTAGCAATGGGTGCCGACCTCGCCATCTGAGACCCATGAGTGAGCAGGACCCAGCAGCAGACTGGCCATGCAAGTCTGCATGCGGCCTCCCTCTGTCGTGGGGATGGAGGCCTTCTCTGGGGCCCAGCTGAACTGGAAACAAGTGCAGGTGTAGTTCTGGGAATACATTTCCACATGAACCCGTGACTACACTCCTACCGCATGGTGAACAGGTTAGTAATCTGCTTAAACAAGGGCTGTCTGTACCTGGGATGTTCATCGGCAGAGGCCTGACGAGGTCTGGGTGCTTCAGCGGGTTCCCAGAGTACACAAACCACTCCTGGACAGGTGGGCAGCTGCCAGCGCCATCTGAGTAAAGACAGCTGGGTCAGCAAAGGTGCGCGAGGGCTGTTCGTCCCCAGACCCAACTCTGCCAGGGACCCATTCCAAGCCGGGGCAGCGGCTCCTCCGCTCTGGAGCCAGATGCCTCCCCACTCTCCAGGCAGCCTACACTCCCCTCCACAGTCTGCTACAAAGGCAGGTAAAGAGCACCAGACCAGGTCTGTGGGTCCTGCCATCCACCCTTCACAAGTCACGGGCAACAGGGACAGGTAAGGTAACAGACCTCTGTCACAGAGGGCACAGGCCAGTGCACCGAGGCTAGAGAGGGTCAACGCTTACACAGAGTAAGTCTGGCAGCACCATCATGTCCGCACCCAAACCTAGACATTCAGATTCCCCTCCTCAGATGGCGCCAGCTTCCGCCCTTCCAAAACCCAGAGCCAGATGCAAAGTGTTGCCTGAGATCTCCTTCAAATAACAATAAACCGTTTCCCTGGAAAACCCTAGAGCTTGCCCGTTCACTTCAGAGGCTTTAATAGGCCATCACTTTGAAATTATAGCAGAAATGTTGCAGCAATTTGATTTGTCTGAACCAAGATAAAATAATCTTAATGCCTATATATTGAGAAAAAGAAAGAGGCAACAGAGCCTGGCAATTCCAGGAGAAAAGGCTGGTTTTCTCACTGGAACTTTTTTTTTTTCTTAAAATATATCTTTATTGATTTCAGAGAAAGGAAAGGAGAGGGAGAGAAAGAGAGAAACATCAATGATAAGAGAGTCATTGATCGAGCCCGCAACCCAGGTGTGTGCCCTGACCGGGAATCAAACCCCGATTGCCTGGATCCTAGGTCGGATGCTCAACGGCTGAGCCACACCCAGCAGGGCTGGAACTTTTGATTAGCTGGGCTGAGTTCAAAGAGTGAAACAAAGCCTGGAGGAGAAGCTCTTTGCTAGGGTTACTCTCCCTCATGCTGTAATGTCACCCATGGAAATGGAAGAATGGCCCAAATCTGCTCCTGTCATTCCCACCGGACAGGCATACGATGCCACTCCTCTCCCAATCTGGGTGTGTGGGCAGGGGGAGGAGTGTACGGGCCAGAAGAGAGCAAGAAGCGATGTGGACTTTAGCCTCTTGATTACTGGGATTTTCAAGTTTGTAACAATCCTCTAGGATTTTCATTTTTTTTTTTTTTTTTAATATCTTTATTGATTTCAGAGAGAGGAAAGGAGAGGGAGAGAGAGACAGAAACATCAATGATGAGAGAGGCATTGATCGAGCCCACAACCTGGGCATGTGCCCTGACGGAATCGAACCCTGATCGCCTGGATCCTAGGTCGACGCTCAACCGCTGAGCCACGCCCAGCTGGGCATTCCTCTAGGATTTTAAAAAACATATTTGTCATGCGAGGTACCAGCTCACACCTGTCAGAACGGCTGCCATCAACAAATCAACAAACGACTCGTGCTGGCGAGGGTGTGGAGAAAGGGGAGCCCTAGTGCACTGCTGGTGGGAATGCAGATGGGTGCAGCCACTGTGGAAAACAGTGTGGAGTTTCCTCAAAAAATTAAAAATGGAGCTTCCATTTGACCCAGTGATTCCACTTCTGGGAATATATTCTAAGAATCCTGAAACACTAATGAGAAAGAATATATGCACCCCTATGTTCACAGCAGCACAGTTTACAATAGCTAAGATCTAGAAACAGCCCAAGTGCCCATCAGGAGATGAGTAGATAAAAAAGCTGTGGTACATCTACACCATGGAAAGAAGGATCTCTTACCCTTTGACACAACATGGAGGGACCTGGAGAGTATTATCAGGGATGGGGAACATCTGGCCTAGAGGCCTTATAGGACTGTGAAACCACTTGATCTGGCCCTGCCAAGGCAACTGTAGGCAGGACTCAAAATTCAATAAATTTAGGAGTTCTCATAGCTAATTTTTAAGCTGATAATTTTGTATGGCCCTCAAATGATGTTATAAATATACAAACGGCCCTTAGCAGAAAAAAGGTTCCTCACCCCTATGCTAAGTGAAATAAGCCAAAGAAAGACGAGCATCGCATGGCCTCACTTACACATGGAAGGCAGGCTCACTGAACTGGAACACAGAGCAACAGGAGCTACCCAAGCTGAAGCTCAGAGAGAAAGAGGCTTAACAACCAGCCGGGGTACCCAAGGGCACTATGAGGGGTAAACTATACATGTACTTGATCAAAGGCCCAGAAGGAGAGGTTAGAGAGACAAAGACAGAAAAAAGTATTTGATAAAGTAACACTCAATTTTTCCCCAAACTTGACAGGAAATATAAACTCACAGATCCAAGAAGTTCAGGAATCTCATGTGCAATAAACACAGAGAAAGCCACTCTGACACTCAACTTAAACTGCTGGAAACTGTGGTGAACAGAAAAGCCTTATAGATGGTTGGAGGAAAACACCCTCGTGACACATGGGGGACCACAGTAAGAAGGGCCACTGCCACCTAATGAGAAACAATACAAGCTGGATATCCCATGACATGTTTAAAGTGCTAAACAAAAAATTACCTAGAATTCTATATCCAGCAACATTATAATTCTGAAGTAAAGGTATCTGCAGGAACACAACTCAGAGAAATACGATGAGCACCACAAGAAATGTAAAAGCAAGTTCTTTCCTGGAGAAAGAGAATCCTAAAGGAAACTTGGATGTACACAAATAAATTAAGAAACCAAAAATGCTGCCCTGAATGTAGATGACTTTTTCTCATTCATTAATTCCCTTAAATGGCAAGTGGCTGCTTAAAGTAAGAGCTGGGAGGTATAGCCCATGAGCCAAATCTGGCCTGTTTGTTTTCACAGTCTGAAAGCTAGCAATGCTTTTCACATTATTTTAAATGACTGAAAATTAGCAAAAGACTACTCTGCAACACAGGAAGATCACCCAGAATTTAGATTCTGTGACACGGGAAACCAGACAAAGCCTCACTGGCTGGACACAGCCACGCTCTGCCGCTGGCCCACTGTCTGTGGCTACTCTCACGACAGCAGCCGGGCGCAGTGCTGGTTACAGAGTCTGGGGGGACCTCCAAGCCTGAAATCCTTGTTATAGTGACCCTCACAGAAAAAGCTTGCCAACCCCTAGTTTAAAGTAAAAATAAGAATTGTGTATTAGGGGGTTTAAAATAAATGCATAATCTCAAAAAATTATGTACTGTATGTTTCCATTTACGTAACAGTTTCAAAATGACCAAAATATAGACACAGAGGACAAATAAGCGGCTGAAGGGGACAGAAGGCAGCACACAGAGGGGCAGCCCCAGGGCGTTCCTGGTGATGGACCAGTTCTGTATCTCAACATGGGTACAATGGGATAGAACTAGACACAAAGGAACGTAAAAACGGGTGGGAAGCGACTAAGGTCTGCAGTCCAGTTAACAGCACTGTACCAGTGTCGATTTCCTGCCTTATGCTGTACTTGACTACATAGGACATCATCTCTGGGGAAAACCAGGCGTTGGCTACATAGAACTCAACGTACTGTTGCTGCAACTCCTGTGAGTGTATAATTATTTCAAAATAAAAAAGTTTTAAAAATATACAGAAGATATTAGGCCAACATTAGCAAAAATGATAGAAACAGTGAAAGTAGAGCACTGTAGGTTTTCACGTTATACATAACATGGTAGAACAATACGGGAAGGCACGGTGGTAATTTAAAGATGAATATTATGAACCCTAGAGCAACTGCTATAAAAACACAAGTAAATCTAACAATCCCAAAGAAAATATAAAACAAAATAAAAATTATTCATTTGATCCAAAAGAAGTCAGAAAAGGTGTATATAAGGGGGGGCGGGGGACACACACAGTGAAGAGCAAAATGGAAGACTTAAACCCAATAATGCCGATGATTACATTAAAAGTAAAAGGTCTAAACATTCTAATTAAAAGACAGAGATTGTCAGACAATATGCTGCTTAAAAGAAGTGTACTTCAAATATAAAGAAATGTTTTAAAGGTAAGAGGATAGAACAAGGATATACCATGCAAACACTAATCATAAGAAGACTAGAGTGCACAAGTGAGTCTCAGACAAAGCCAACTTCAAGACAAGGAACATTACCAGATTTTTAAAAAGGGAAATCTCATAATGTTAAAAGGGTCAATTAATTAAGAAACATAAAACAATCCTTAATATATATGCACCTAACAACAGAACTAAATTATCTGAAGCAAAAACTAACAAAACTGAAAGTATAGCCCAGCCAGGAATGGCTCAACAGCTAAACATAGACCTAGGATCCAGGAGATTGTGGTTCGGTTCCCAGTCAGGGCACATCACATGCTCAGGTTGCAGGCTTGATCCCTAGTCATGGGCGTGCAGGAGGCAGCCGATCAATGCTGGCTCTCTCATCATTGATATTTCTCTCTCTCCCTCTCCCTTCCTCTCTGAAATCAATAAAGATGTATCGGAGGGGAAAAAACCCAAAAAAACCTGCCCCAAAACTTAAAGTATAAATAAAAATATCTACAATAACAGATGAAGACTTAAACACTCTTTTCTCAAGAACTAAGAACAAGCCAATGGAAACTTGGTAGACGACTTGAATAGCCTATTCTCACGCCTGATATTTCTAGAACACTCCACTCAACAACTGCAGCATAGACATAATTTTCAAGTACACAAGGAATGATAAGCTAAGCCAAGCAGATAAGACCGATAATGCTTCATTATCATTACCATGAATAAACCAGCAATAGCAGCATTTTATTTTCACATCCTAATAACGTAAACTTCATGCAGAAATCCAAAAAGTTAAGGAAAAGGAAGTTAAAGATCAATTGTGAAGACAAGTTCAATTAAAGCAATGTTTCCTGTTATTATGGCTTTCTAATGAAGTTATCTATATGAGTGCAAATAAAGGACATTAACAAAATATGAAGTTTAAATTAGTAAAGTTTATGTGTTTTAACCTCATTTAATGAAATACAGCTGAACCCTGAACAACATGAGTTTGAGCTGCAGAGGTCCACTTATACGCAGATTTTAGTAAGTGGACCTGTGCAGTTCAAACCCCTAATTTTCAAGGAATCTGAGGATGCAGAGGGCCAACTGTAGTTGTATGTGAATTTCTGACTCAGTGTGGGGGTTGATGCCCCTAACCCCTATATTGTCTTGTTCAAGGGTGAACTGTACTCTAAAAACAATTCCAGGCAAATATCCTACAATGTAAACTTTTTTCATGATGAAAATATCTTTTTTAATCATTAGTCAATGTGCAATCATTCATGTTCAGAAAGAATATGGGCAGAGAGCCAGCCATATAAGAAAAAAATTAACAATATTTGGTCCCAAAGTTTATTACATAGGCTCTGTTTCTGTTTTTAAATCAGCTTCTCTCTCATCACCTCTCACATCAGACATGTGCAGTCAGCCAGTCTCAGGTGAGCAAGGCAACAGATTACTACCTGCATTAAGCACCACTAGTCTCTATGAGGAAGTGCTCTTCTCCTTCCCTCACTCCCCCAAACTACTCCTCAGAGAGGGTTAGGGGCCTGATGGACTCTGTACTTGGTGTTAAAGGTGTTCCCAGGCCACTGCTCTGGCCACTGATATCCTCTCCCTATACTCTCGCTGCTACTACACAATCGACATAGAGATGGGAAGACACATAAATTTAATTACAAACACCCTAAAGGAAAATTGTTTATATTTTAAAACATGATGTTCTACATTTTATAAAATTATTTTAAGAAAATCCTATTTTGAGGGAGAGTAAGTAGACAGTGTCTGCTAATAATAAACATACCAACACTTCTGCAGGAGAAAAGGGTTTTCATCCTTTAAAAAACCAAAAGCATGAGTCCTTTTAAGGTATAGAAATATAACATTTTATAGAAAAAATGTTCTGACTGCTGACCAACTGTTGCTGATTATACACAGACGCCCGTGGCCGTTCTCTGACTTTATACAGATGTCAGTGATATTCTCACTACAGATTTCGCTGAAGAGTAAACCCTATTTAATTGCATCTGTGGCCTTATCTGGCCAGTGTCAGAAATCACCTGCGCCCTGCGTCATCATGAGGACTCACCTTGGCCTTCGGCTAGCAGTAGGGAGTAGACGCGCTGCCGCACCGGGCGGTAGACGAAGGCCTGGCTGGGCAGGGCCTGGTCCAGTGCGTCCTCCAAGGTGTTGCTACACTCGATCTCCCCGTTGGCCATGATGTTGTACACCAGGTAGCTCTCTGCCTGGACGTGACGGGCCCTAGCAATCTGTGCAAAATTTAGACATGATGGATTTCTCTTTGCAAACAAAAGAACGTTTGACTAGAAAAAGTCAGCACTTTTTTGTCATACACGGGTGCTCTTCAGGCACACAGCGAGGAATACCTGTCCCCCAAACTCGAGCTGATGCCTGTGTTTCCCGTCCTCTGGGTTTTTAGCTGAGAGCTTTCTACTGCTCCCTGTCCTCCAGCACCCAAGCACCCACCAGACTCACTGACTCCAAATCAGTCCTCTGTCCACCCAGGAGTAAGGACTCTGGGAAAAGCTGTGCTGGACCTGCCCCAGACCAGCCTCTCATCTCTCCACCATCCGCAAACACAGCCCCAACCACTGCCCTCCTTTAAGCGTCTGCGCAGCTGCCACAAATCCTTCACACTAACAGTCAGGGCCCCTTTACAACAATGGCCTCAATCCCTTCCCGGGACACACCTCCTGGCCTCAGAGAACCTGCGATCACCAGTCACAGTGCATACCTGCAGTGCTCCTACGATGCTCGACCCTCTCCCACCTGCACCTGTGCTTCATAAAATCTCTCCCAGTCCTCCTAGCCTCCCACTTCACCAGCCCCATTCCCTTGAGGGCTAACCTCAAGCGTCACCCTCTCCATAAACCCTCTGCTCCCCTCCTCATGGGGCTCGACTCACATTGACCCTGCAGAGTTCATCTTGTCTGATCTCTCCACTAAATACAAACCCCTTGGAAGGAGAAACTGTGTCACACCCACTCCTTTGCTCAGTAATTTCTTACTGAGTGAAAACCACGTGTTGAGCACTCGTCTGTACCTGCCTTGCCACGCCTGAGCACGTGGTAGGTGAGGAGATGTATGATTTTAATGATTTCACTTTCTCATTAAATAAGAACTTAAAACCAGAAGGGCTACAATAACCTACAAATAAGTTTTATTTTCCTGTGAAGGACATTCTTATCACTGCAGGATAATCATCTACATTACCACCCAAAATTTAAATCCAAACAGTCTACAGCTAACGGCATTTAAAATGTGGCATCAGGACCACTTGAAATATCAAAAACTCCATGAATCACTGTCTCATTACTTACACACACTGGCTACGTTGACTCATTACTGCAGACATGTCTTCACCTCCTTACCCCTCCCTTTCTTCATACATAATTCAGGGCTAATGAAAGTGCCAACCTCAAGACTACTGAGGACTGTAGGAAGTGACACATCAAACACACCTGGCTGGCTAGCACTCGCTGACATCCTAAGGCTAGAAGACTACCAACATGTCTACTTCAATTGCTAAAGTGTCTTCAAATCAAGAAAGTGGGCAGGCCAGCAGCTTTACGGTAAGGTTGAAAAGAAAAAGTTTTTAAGGAGTTCCTACCCGATACTCTAACCAATGAAGATGGTCAGTGACCTGTTTCCCTATGTGCCCTTCTGACAGAATCCATCAGAAACGTCACAGTTGTATCTCACGACCCTCCTAAGGCAAGAGCTTCTAACACATTCCTATTCCCCCTCCCACTTCTGATTCTTTTTATTTCAAATGAATTGGTACTCTGACAGATTTATCCAGACAGTTGTATTTACTCTACCAAGAAATCTTAAATTTTGGCAACTCTACAGTCTTTGCCTGTATGAAGCACACACGTCAGCCCCATTAAGGTCTGGCTCCACTTCTACCTCTTCAGGAGCTTCTCTCTGTATCTTAACCCACAAGGACCTCTCTCCTTCAAGTCTCCAGAGCTCTCTTCTGTAAGTCAAGTGACAGTGTCAACCATGGTTTACAATGTGAGTTCTCGTGGCTTATGTCAAACTTCCTAACTAAACTCCTAGGGTCCTGCTCTGTGTCCCCACAGCACCTTATCCACTGTAGGTGGTCAATATTCACTGACACGCCCCTCAATGGATACATTTTCCACCAGGACATATTAGGTGTGGGCGGGCTTCTCTACATACCTTTAAGATTTCAGCGTCTGAAACCATGGTTACTTGTTGCTTGATTTCAGGCTCCATATTCATGGGGTCTTCTTGCTTGGGTTCAGGGTCTGTACACACAGGAGCTTCTTGCTTGGATTCAGGGTCTGAACTCACAGGACTTTCTTGCTTGGATTCAGGGTCTGTACACAAGGCAACTTCTTGCTTGGATTCAGGGTCTGAACTCACCGGACTTTCTTGCTTGGATTCAGGGTCTGTACACATGGGACTTTCTTGCTTGGATTCGGCGTCTGAACTCATTGGACTTTCTTGCTTGGATTCCGGGTCTGTACACATGGGACTTTCTTGCTTGGACTCAGGGTCTGAACTCACAGATACTTGCTTGTCCACTGTTATAACTCTGGCTTTTTGGGAAATCCATGGAGATTTCTGTCCTGGCAAAAGATATGATTCCATCCCCCTATAAATGAGAGCTTTGTTTGGTCCCAAAGGTAACATCTCTTCTAGCTTTTTCTCACCTTGATGTAAACGAAGAACTTTGGATATGTGGTCTGCTACAGCTAAGATGACGTTGCCTTTTTTGTCACAGTTCTCTTTTATAGAGGTATAGGAGGACAAGCACTTGTACCGAAACGTCTCAAACACGCCTTCCGGGACGATGTCATTGCCCAGCAGGCAGGCCAGAAGAGGAAGGTCTGCCAGGTGGAGATCCAGACTCTCACACAGCTTCTCCCTGCAGAGCATGATGGTACTGAGACTGTCCAGGCAGAGCTCGCTGATTGAAAAGTAGGGGCAGGTGTCATAAATCAAATAGTCGGTGTCTTCTCCGAGAATCCCTAGACAGTTGTGCCGGAGGCCATAGGCAGCCACCTCATAGTCAGCCTCCTGTAGGGAACACCGAGTTTCTTGGCCCAGCGCCTTCAGGGCGCACCGTGTGAACACGGCCAGCCCCGGAGGGATGAGGAACATGCTCCTGCCGGGCTGCGCCCCATGTGCCTTGATGTAGCGGAAAACTCTGGCTGCCTCCCTGTTGTTCTTCAGCCTCCGTGCCACCCAAGCCTCTCTCTTGTCCTTCTCTACCATGCCATCAAAGAAGAACACCAGCCTGATGCCGGCAGCGGTAAACATGCCAACAAAATCTCGCAAAACAGCAAAGTATTCTTTCCACTGGCCGCCGCACACCCAAGACTCGGGCGTGTACCAGTACCTGAGACAGCACATGGCGTCCACCACGACAGTGGGAGGGCACTCAGGGTGCTTGCTTCGGTGCTGCTCGGCCAGCTCTCTGAAACTTACTACTGTACACACATGAGGGCAGCTGCTTCCCACGAACCCCTGCAAGCCTCTCACACCCATGACTGAACCGGAAGATCTGGAAAGGAAAGGAAATCGGTCATTATGGCATCTGACAAAACACATACACGACAACGCGATATCCATTCTCTACCCGGGCCTAGAGTTTCCATGAAGATGCGTGAGGAACTCCAGCCAAATATACGTTTCAGTTTGACCTTCCAAGGACAACAGAGTATAGCACCTTTTAAGATTTTAAACTAAGACTATTATTCAAGAGATTTCCCAATTGGATTCAAAACAGGTAACGGTTTTCAAAGAAGTAGTATTTCCCAGTTACGAACCCAAATAAAAGTTAACTCTGAAAACCTAAAACATAAACCGGTATTTCTCAAAATAATTTTGTTGAGTTAAAGAAGCCAGGCCAAAAAAAAAAAGTACACATTGTTTGATTCCATTTGTATAAAATTCTAGCTCATTGAGAGCTGAGCTGATTTGTAGTGACAGAGAACATATCAGGGGTTATCTGGGTGAGGGCAGGCAGGAGGGTCGGATTTGCAAAGGGGAGACTTTTGGGGTTAAAAAGAGAACTAGCTGACCCTGAACAACGTGGGTATCAGGGGGTGCTGCCTATCTATACAGTCAAAAATCTATGTATAAGTTAGGTGAGCTTTGCGCATGCACGGATCCCCAACTTCAGGTCAAAAATACAGCACATAAAAGTTCACTACAGCAAATGTTTGTAACATCTGAGACGGTAACTGACTTTGAATGGAAAACTGCCCTTTCTAAAATGTGAAAAATTCAAGATAGAGTTTAGAGTTAGAACTCAACATCTGAAAAAAAATCTAAGCAGAGTACTCGATACTAAGACATCTTTCCATAATAAAAGATGTGACAGGAGACATTACTTGAGGTGGTAACAACATCCCCCAACGGTCAGAAAAACTCAATTACGACATCTTGTACCTTAACTGCCTGTTCTTTTCACTTTGGTTTTCTTTAAGTTGTCAGGGCGGAGTGTCCTTTGATAAAACAAAACAAAAAATCCTCATTATGCAAAAGCAACACAAGAACACAGGAGCCTCTTGTGGACTGAGGACTGAGTGCAGCAACCATCAGAGGCTGAAGCCCATTCGCTGGCAACAGCTCCCTCGTTGCAGGGAGCTCACTCCCAGCAGAGACACTGCGCACTCCACACAAAAACCTTGTCTCTACAATGACCGACAGGTAAACATCTGTAACTCCATGTCACAGATAAGAAGCGGTGGGCACTGCACAGGGTGTCCTGTGAGAACTGCCTGTTAATGAACACTGGCCCCATCAGGATTTGACGTTGCCTGTTTAAGAGCCATTAAGTGAAAAATATATAAAAGTTGAGTGGACATAAGTAACACATTTGTTGAAATGTAGAGAACTCTTATTCGTTTAGTTATTAAATATAACAGAACACACGGATCCACACACCTGTGTGGATCCCTAGGATGGTGTTTATCTTGGGAACATACTAAGGTATGTGACTTCTGAGGATTATCTCAACTATGAGGTGGTTGCCATTTGGACCTCCAGGCATGGGTCCTAGTTTAGGAAGGCTACATGTTTCTGAAACAGAGGGTTTTTTTTTTATGACATTCCAAAGGTAGGTGGGTACAGGTCTGGACAGGGTGTAAAAGGAGGGAAGCAAAACTAAATGTTACAAGCTGTGTGACTTGGTTTCCCTTCTTTCACCAGGCTCCAAGCTGGGTTCTGTGGACCCCTCTCCCAAGCCCACCAGCAGCCAGTGGGAGCACAGAACCTGCTCTCACCCCCAGCCCTACAAGCTGGGCCCCCATCTGTGCAGTGGCCTCACCACGTTGGGTCTGGCTGCCTTCCTTCACCAACAAAAAGGATTTTTCTTTCAGGCATTTTTCTACTAAAACTGCAAGTGACAACGCTGAGCTTCCCCAAACATTCTCCTTTATTTTACAAGGAATCAGGCTCAGCTCTGCTTTGATTTCATTCAAATGTTTTTCCTCCTTTTTTACCCCAGCAATGAAAGCTCACTATTTTGATTAAATACGCACTGGTGTTTCCTGCCTTTCACGCTGCCAATCTCTCCCATTTTGAATCACAAACTACATCCGGAATGTTACCTCACAATGTGCTCTTCTACTGCATTTGCAAAGAAAAATTCGGACACAAAGACCTGGAACCTGTGACAGCAGAGGGACCCTCCACTCAGCTCAACATGCTCAGCACCACACCACCCACCCGTCAATGTAGGCAGCATGGTGGGAAACAAGTGTTCTGAAAGATAATTCTGTGGCCTTGGCCGGGTGGCCTGGTTGATTGGAGCATTGTCCGTACACCAAAAGGTTGCAGGTCCGATCCCTGGTTGAGGCAAACAATTGATGTTTCTCTCTCTCCCTTCCTCTCTCTAAAATCAAAACATATCCTTGGCTGAGGCTTAAAAAAATTTTTTTTAAAAAGATAATTTTATGGACATTACCTTTTTAAACAATTTTTTTGTTTGTTTTACAAGCCTTTTATTGGCAAGAGCAATACTGAGGTTTTTCATCATCTACCTTCAGGTAGTTTTAAAGACGATTCCACATATATAGAATTTATTCTACCTGTAAATTACACAGAAATTTTGTTGTCTAGAAAGAAAACAAGTCATGTTTCATTTGGTAGGAGTCTTATAGCCCAAAATACAGCCTGGGAAACCAGTCCCACGGGTGTGAGCCCCTCTGGGGCAGAGGCCACTCTATCACATCCCCAAACCCAGCAGTGTCTGCCACTCGAGGGGCCAGTAATTGTGGAAGAATAAATGAAGGCATCAAAGGGCAGGTGCGTAAGGAGAAATCAGGAATCACCAAGTGCACAGACTCCAAGTATGGGTCGAGGAGTAAGCAGCAGAGCTGTGCCCTCAAGCAGCACCAGTGCAGGACATTTCACGGAGCCGCCAGCAGGGACATGGGAGCACGCTGCCCCAGAGGCAGCCTCCCCACCAGGAAGGGCTCCATCGTCCTCACAGCCAGATCAATCCCAGGCGCTGGCCACCACCAACAGGAAGTGGACAGAAGAAAGCCCAGTCCAGAAGCCCCTTTATTCAGTCTCTCAGAGGATAGAGAATGGACTGGCGTGCCTCAGAAAAAACACATCAGCCCTACCTGCCACCAGCAGGAGAGGTCAGACTACACATCCAGAGCCACTCCAGACACGGGGACAAATGGACCTATGGACAGCCATGGGGACAGATCCCATGTGCAGAGCAGCACTTGCAGGAGCACCAGTACCAGTGGTTGCAGCCACCTTCGGATATGGCCAGCATCCCAACAGTGTCAGGGCACCCACCACCCATGCAAAGGGACCTGAAGAGCTGGAGTTGACTAAAACAAGCTTTCTACAGTTGGAGACAAAGCAGGTTTGTGTCCCACAGAACAATAAAACCATAACCTTAGATTTATCCCTGCAAGACAAAAATCTACAAACAGCACGCAACACCAGCGTTTGGGTTCTGATCTGAGTGGAGAGCAAATTTAGAGCTACACCCTGTGAGAGTGGAACAGTGTCAGTGGATCTGCTAATCGGAGGCTGGAGGACAGGGACAGACCATGCAGTCCTTTGTTCCGTGCTTGTTTGAGACTTCAATGGTCACGTGCCTGCTGGGCCTGGGTCCTCTCAGTGAGGCCCCCCATGGCTGATGTGGGATATCTGAAGTCTGCTCCTTCTCTCCTTTCCTCCCCTCACCCCCAAAAAACAAACAAACAAAAAAACACAACTTATGGGAACCCCGTACAGAAGAGAGAGAACAGGGATGAGGATTCCAAGGTTTATCCCACAGCAGCACATGGGACAGTGTTAGATAGACGTCTACTGAGTACTTATGGATCCAGACAACCAGGCGAGTAAGTAAACTAAGGGTAGCTGCCACTCAGGTGGTCTCCACCTGTCAGGGCTGCCACACAGGCTTATCCAGCAGACACCCTCCTGTACCAACGTCAAGCAGGCTCCTCTGGGCCCTCTTCTCCACAAGGCTGCGATCTTAGGCTTCCTGCTCATCTCTGCAGAGGCCAGTTTTACCAAGAATCCTGCTGTCAGTTTAGAGAATCCCCCAACCCCGACATCTGATCAAACTCCTCAGTCCCTGCCCCGATTCTTGTTGATCCCTCACTCTGTCTGTTGGCTATAACCCTCCCCCCCCACCCCTCCCCCCAATGGCAAGTCTTGAATAAAGTCCTCCTTACTGTTCTACATGTCAGAATAAGAAGCTTACTCAACCAAGAATCAAGCCTATAGCTATCAGGATCCACTTTACTACACCTAGGTATACACGTCCAGACTCAGGGTGCCCTGGAGGACCCCCACAAATCTGGCCATGACCCCTGGTGCTGAGTCAGAAAACCAGAGCAAGGCTGATGCAGACGCTCAGTAGCTGTCAGCAGATGCCTGTGCGCTGTCTCTAAGAGGAGGCAGGCGCGGGGCAGGTCTGATGACGAAAGGAAAGGCTCCAGAATCAAACTAGAGTCAAACTCAAACCTCTGCTTTCTTGCAATGAAACTCTCAGCAAGTCACCTCATTCTATAAGCTTCGTTTCTCTTATCTGCAAAGTGAGCTTTACACAACCTACTTCATAAATTGGTGTGACGTACTTTCATTTAGATTATAAATTTATTCATCAAACACTTCTCATCAATTACCTAAAGCTTAATAAAATCTGCCCAGCACCAGTCCAAAATTCTTAAATTATCTCAAAATTTAAAACAAAGCCATATAAATATGAGGGTTTACTATACTTACGACTTTTATAAACTAGATTACTTTTTAATATTGGAAATATATTTGTAAAATTTTTTTCTGACTAAAACAGTAGCCATGAAAAATAAATTAACCATGCTCTTTGCAGAAAATCATAGAACAGAGAAACAAACTACTCACCTTTCAAAGATAAGGGCTACAATAAATATTTTAGAGTATGTATTTCTAGTTGTTATAAAAAGTGCGACCATACTACTCTATAATCTACTTTGTGACTTAATTTATTACGATATACGTGTTCCCAAGTCAGGACGTTGACCTTGTATCGTGTAACTTTTAATGGGTGCACAATGTGGATGTGAAGTGAGCTCTGAACCCCACTGCAGAATGTTTAAGTTATTTCCTATACTGTACGCCATAAGAATGTGACTCACATCCACGCATAAAAACCTTTGAGCACATCCTGGGTCATCTCCTTGAGATGAGTCTTAGACGGGAAACTGCTGAGGCAAAGTACACAGGCTGTCCATCTGCAGCTGTAACTCGTTAGCACTCAGCTCGCCTCAACACTACCCAGGTAGTCTTTTCTGAACATAATTAGTCAGCGAGTAGCTTTGAGGTAGACACTACAGTAGACACGAGCCATGAACGTGACAGACAGCCCTGCCCTCAGCACCTTACACTCCAGCAGGAAAATGTCCAACAGGCAACGAGCACTTGGGCTTAACTGTAGGACAGAGAAGGGCAGAGAGCGTGAATGTGGCGGGGAGTGGGGGGACGACACAGCAGAAGATCCTGCGCAGGTTGGGGACCCACAATGGCCGTCCTGAGTGGCCGATAGAGGCGGAGAGTAGGTGGACAGCAGGCATGAAGCAAGAGTGGTAAGGGGTAAATTCTTTTAAGTCCAGGTTCCTTTTTATTATTAAGTGGATATTTCTAAGGTGCTTAAAACAACTGTTCTATTAACTAGTTCAACCTGCAACTTTATGTTCCTCAAACATGGAAAATAGAAAAAAATAACCCCAAATGCTAAGTATGGCTAGAACCTCTGCTTTAAGGGAGGTAGAGTGATCTGAGGCTGCAGTAGGCAGGGCCAGACAGCAAAAGAGTGTGCAAACCACACATGCATTTACACTTCATCAGAAGGGATGTCAGATGTCGGTCAAAGCTCTTAAGCACGTGCATTTTAGAAACATGGCCCTGCCTATGTCCTGGAGAATGGAGGCAGGCAAGCAAGCCTGGAGATAAATGAGGGGCTCTCATGGGCGGTTGTTCTGGCCGCCCAGTATCTCACACTCTCCCTATTTTGGAAGAATCCCAAGAGTAGAAAGATACAGAACCCTATTTCCTACTGCCAAAGACTAAAGAGAGTAAAGAGACTATATTCTGGTCCTCCAAATAAACCAAAGGCATGAGACCCACATGTCCACATGTGCTCAATAAACACTCATCTAGAGTTTACTATGCTCCAGGCCCCGTGCTAGTAGTTGTGGACACAGCAGTGAACAAGACAAAGTCCCTGTCTAACATCTGGATCTTTAAAGAGGGAAGCAAAGGCTCAGGGTCGTTAAGGAAAAAAGAAACATGGGGGGGGGGTGCATATGTCAAAACCCATAAGATTGTAAAAAGTCTGTTCTATAAATTTTCTACAAGAACATGGCTACTTTTTAAATCAGAAAGCCCCATAGCAAACATCCCCTCTGGTCCCTCTGGCACAGTATCAGTTTTGTTCAGACTCTTGGAAAAGACACATCTGCCAGCAAAGGCAGGAAGAACTGGGCAGCTGCCAGCAGTGTGTGTTGCATGAAGTGACCTGCCCGAGGTCACAGACAGTAACAGTAAAGCTGGGACTGGAACCCATGTGCCTCCAAAGCCTGTGTTCCTTTCACTGGGACACGCCCCCACCCAACACTTTGCATTTCACTCCAGAGATGTGTCCTTCCCGACGGTCCTCCCAGTCCCTGGGGCCCTCACAAAATTTCTGATCCCACCCAATCTAAGGGGCAACCCAGATGCGGGCCCCTGGGGCTCCCCACCCACTGCAGCTCGCGACCACCCCTCAGAGGCAATGAAACACAACCAGTGCCACAGAAGAGGGAACTGTGTGCAGACCTGTAAAAACTGGGGCCTCATTTATGCAGAATTCAGGATAAGAACCTAATATACATTTTTAAATTCACGAGTCAAAGCTAAAACGGCATCCTCCTCGGAGGCTCCCTCAGGCTCTGACTTACCATCTAGGGGCTGTTTTCTGCTCGCCTCCAACGACTCGCTGCTGTGCCCCGCAGAGCACGGGAAGGGCGCTGAGGCGGGCGCGGCCCGACGCGCACCTGAGAAGCGAAAGGGCAGGAGCGCTTAAAAATAGGGAAGATGAGACATGACCCCTCCAGCTCACAGGGAAAGGGCCCGAGGCCGGGCGCCTGGAACCATCCTCTCCCCCAACGTGCCCACGGCCTCAGGCCCCGACACCCCGTCCTTCCCGCGACGGGGACACGGCGCCCTCGGGGGAAGCTCCCGGCCGGCGGCGAGCCCGCGTCCCCCGTCCCGGGGCCCGGGTCCGGGCAGCGCAGGGGCCCGGGAGACGCGCGCACAGCGGCGGCTCCGGGCGGGGTGAGGACGGCGGGCGCGGGGCGGGCGCGGGGAGCAGGGCGGCGGGCCCGGCCGGGGCAGGCAGGCGGGCCCGGGAGGGGACCGGCGGGGCCGAGGGCGCGGGCCCGCCGGGCTCACGGCAGGGGCGGCCGCGCAGAGCCGCGCGCAGCAGGGCGCCGAGGCCGAGGGGGAGGGCGGCGCCGCACGGCAACGGCCCCAGGCCCGGCCCTACCCAGAGACGCGCCAGCGCAGGCGAGACCAGCCCCGCGCCCTCCGTCCCGCCGCAGCCGCTCGCGCACTTCCGCTTCCGCTCGACGGGCTTCCTCTCGAGGGACCGCCCCGTGCAAGGGGCGGGGCCGACGCGGCGAGGGAGCGAGGTACGCAGGCGCGGCGCCCGTTGCCTAGGAAACCGCGCTGTGCGACAGAGGTCGGCACGGGCGGCCCGGGCTTTCCGCCGGTGGCTCGCGCCTCTGGGCGCTGGGTCCGCAGCCAGAGGCCGCGAGGAGCGGGGGCGGGTGGGGTCCCTGACGCCGAGGTGCGGCGGGGACGCGGCGGGGCTCGGGGCGGGAAGCGGGGGAGTCGGTGCCGGCGGCGGTCCCCCGGGCGAGCGGGCCCCGCCCCGCCGCGCGTCGTCTCGGGCCGAGTGGGCGCTCGCCGCGTCTCAGCCTCCTTTCCCCTCGGGGCGAGCGCGTGGGCCGGCGGTCAGGCGGCCTCGGAGTCCCGCTCAGCCCCGCTCTCCGCTGCTCCCGGGAGCGTCCTGGCGGCCGAGCGCCGGCACCGGCCTCCCTCGCTGCGGAGAGCGACCCGCGGGTCCCAGGAACGCGGGCCCGGCCGGAGGCTGCGGCGCGGGGAACCCGCCTGTCGCTCGGGGAGCATCCCGAGGGCGGTGCCCACCTGCGGGCGTCTCAGCGAGCGCACGGGGCTCTCCCGGCACTTTTTCTAAGTGGAATAAACCCACAGGCCAAGCTCGGCGCCCGCTCCGGGTGGGTCCCGCCAAGAGGGGCGTGAGACGGGCCGTCCTAAGGCGCGCTGCGCGGTCGGGGAGAGGCGAGGTTCTGGAAGAGGCGGAGCCCAGCGTGGGCTGCGGGAAGCGAGTGGGCGCTGGGAGCGGGAGCTGGGTGCTGGGCGCGGGAGCTGGGCGCTGGGAGCAGGAGCTGGGCGCTGGGAATGAGAGCGGGCGCTGGGAGTGGGCGCTGGGAGCGGGAGCTGGGTGCTGGGCGCGGGAGCTGGGCGCTGGGAGCAGGAGCTGGGCGCTGGGAGTGAGAGCGGCCGCTGGGAGCGGGTGCTGGGCGCGGGAGCTGGGCGCTGGGAGCGGGAGCTGGGCGCTGGGAGTGAGAGCGGGCGCTGGGAGTGGGTGCTGGGAGCGGGAGCTGGGCGCTGGGAGCGGGAGTGGGCGCTGGGAGTGGGAGTGGGCGCTGGGAGCGGGAGTGGGCGCTGGGAGCGGGAGTGGGCGCTGGGAGTGGGCGCTGGGAGTGGGAGCTGGGCGCTGGGAGTGAGAGCAGGTGCTGGGAGTGGGTGCTGGGCGCGGGAGCTGGGCGCTGGGAGCTGGGCGCTGGGAGCGGGAGCTGAGCACTGGGAGTGAGAGCCGGCGCTGGGAGTGGATGCTGGGAGCGGGAGCTAGGCGCTGGGAGTGGGCGCTGGGAGCGGGAGCTGGGCGCTGGGAGTGGGAGTGGGCGCTGGGAGTGGGCACTGGGCCTACACCGGGGACGAGATGGCCCAGAGCCGAGAGGACAGCGGCAGCAGCGAGCCCAGGACGAGGGGCAGGGCCGGGCGCAGGCTGCCTGGGGCCCGCATGCCTCACGGGGTCCTCCGGTCCTAGGTCCTCGCCGACCTCCCAGAGCTTCCAGAAAACCTTCCTGCCTCCGCCTAAACGCACACAGATGACCAAGGCTCGGCAGACACGAGGTCGACAGAAAAAAATGGAAAAACAAACTAGAAGAAGAAAGAAGTGTTGTAAAAAGGTAGTCTGAAGGTGATGTTACACTTGGAAGGCAAAGGTACATAAAAGAACAGAGAAAAAGGAAGAGCTCTTGAAAATTCAGAAAGCAACAATTTAAATGTAAAAAGTGGTCGCCCGGCTGGCTCAGCCATTGACCGTGGACCTGGGATCCAGGAGATGGGGGTTCGATTCCTGGTCAGGGCACATGCCCGGGTTGTGGGCTCCATCACTGACTCTCTCATCATTGATGTTTCTCTCTCTCTCCCTCTCCTTTCCTTTCTCTGAAATCAATAAAGATATATTAAATAAATGTAAAAATTGGTAAAAAAAAAAAATTGATCACTCAGTAAAAACAAGACATGGAAAAAAGAGAAAACATAAGAAAAGTAGAAGATTAAGAAGTTCAACATGTGAAAATAGCGATTACAGGGGAGAGAGCAGAGAAACTGACATGACTCAAATAATTCAGGGACTCCCAGGTCTGGAGGCTGTTCTCATACTGAGGGCACCACACGCCCCGCAGGATAGACCCAGAGAGGTCCACTCCAAGACTCGTCATCGCGAAACTTCAGTGATAAAGGAAAGATCCTAGAAAGTTCCCATAAGGAAAAATAAACGGGCCACATTGAAGGTATTGGAAATCAGAAAGGCACGGAAATTCTCAACAGAATCAGGAAGCTAAAAGTCAATGGAGCAGTTACCTCAAAGTTCTGAAGAAATTAACCCTAACATGGAGTTCTCTCAGTGAAAAAGTTAGTTAACACAGTATATGCGGGAAACGTATTTATACGTTTTACATTGACTGGTAGTAGAGCGCGATAAAAACTACCCGCAAACTGTGTTAAATGTGAGGGTAGAGTGAAGATATTTTCAGATATGCAGCTTGAAAATATCTACCAAGTGCTTCATTTCAGAAACATGCTGGAGGAGGTTTTTCTCCGAAACTAAGAAGTCAAGAAGCAGGAATACTTAGAACCTGGTGAGTGGGAATCCAGTGTTGGGCAGGGATGGTCCCAGGATGCAGGTTGAGGACCACCTGGACTGGAGCAGAAGACCCTGGGGACACATCTCCAGGAAAGGTGTGACCTACCAAATGCTCGATATGTTTGAGTGTTTTAAAGGATCTGTAGAATTAAGTGACAAGTGGTAGAATAGACACAGCATGTGCTCAGCCATGAAGGGTGGTCACACGATTTCAGTAGGCAAACACTGAGTGGCAACTTAGTCAATAGGACGATGGAGCTGTTTTTGAGAATGGGAGGCGACCTTATATGTATTCATAAACATCTGTGTTGAGGGAGCCAAAGTTTTGCCACCCTAAAATATGCTTTTTGGGATATTGATTTTAAGCTGTTTATTAAGAAACAAAAGACTCAGAAAGAACCTTTGACCCTTCCCTCAGCTGCCGAAAGGAATCCAGGCAGAAAAACCTGCTGGAAGGAAGAGACATCCCCTCAGCACCCTAATATAAACAACGTGGGGACAGGGAGGGACTAGCAGAGCCTGGTGGCTGAGCTGCCCTCAGTGCCCCATTGTTCCTGGTGGCCCCAAAGAATTTGGTTACCGCATGTTTGCTCTTTCTACCTGTGAATTACCTGCTTTCCCTTTGAAATCCCACACCCCTGCCACCTCCTCTGTCCAAAATGGCAAATAACCCTCAACTGCCCAGTGTGTCTTTGGGTTTCATATTCTCACAGCACCTTCACATGTCATCCATAACAAGATTTGGATGTTTCCTCCTCGTGTTAACCCATCTCATGCTAACTTGACTATTAGCCCAGCTAGAAAGACTTAGAAGGTGGGAGGACAGTGATTTTCCTTTGGCCCCCACAGTGTCTAGGAAATGGGGGTGGAGGAAGAGTTAAATCCTCACCTGTTGGGTTAGGATGTCCACAGACAGTACACAGGACTGAAAAATAAGGACATCACATCAGAAACTTGAGAGTTGAACGTAGAGGAAGGAATTTGGAGTGGGAATATGTGGTGTGGGAAATTGCTATTTTTTCTTACCAATCTAGAAATACTGTTTGAATTTTATAATCTATAAGCATATTAATCTGATAAAAGGAACGTTTTAAATGTAAGTTTTAAAAACTGGTTAACTAGTACGAGTGGTTGTAAGTGGAACAATTGTTACTGAAACCCAAGTCTAAATTCTAAAGGCTTTTTAATTTTTTTATAATTCTATAATACACTACAGTGAAGGAGAGGAAAAGCCAAAGATTACTTGCATATCTCTTTCCTGAGAGACTAAAAGAAAAGTTGTACATAGAAATCTATGTAACAGGAGAAAAAAAATTAGGTGTGATCACTCACATCTCCCCACACGCAGGCACTTCCCTGGGCCCTGTTGCACACATCAGCTTTACCAGTTGGGGGAGAACCTAAAAATGGGATGAAGAACTTATGTAACAGAGGAAACCAGGGAAGGCAAGAAAGGGAAGGAAAAAGACAAACTGTAGATTGAAAGTAGGGAGAAGCTGGGAACTGAGGGACAGTAACGTGTTGACGAGAAAGACCGAAAAAAAAGAAATGTAGAAAAAGAAGTGAACTGGGGAAGGAAGGATTCAGGACAGGCTTCTTTAGGTAACAGACTGACCCTTTCAGTAGCCTTCAAGGTTTATTTGGAATTAGCGTTCATTTTATTTGAATGCTGGACTGAAATTCTTTGAATGCAACAACCACATGGACCCTAGATTTCATTTAAATACTAGTTCACCATCCAAAAATTGGGGGAGAAAAAAGGCACAACCATGAAAACACACTGACTTCTCTACATGGTGGATCCACGCTAAATATGACTGAAGTGTTTTACTGCTGATAAAAAGCGTCACATAGAACATGTCCCTCTTCCTCTGAGAGTCATCCTATGTCCCTGTGGCTTCTGGGCCCTGCAGGCATGATGGGTGGGAGTGAGCAATGTCTGAGCCCGAAAGCCACAAGTGTAGAGCAGAGAGGAGGGCACCCCCCGCCCCCCGCGCCCTGACAACGTGGTGGAGCTAAAGTTAACTAAGACCACTCTACCTCCTAATTCTATGAGTTCTAGGAGACAATGTCTTTTTATCATCTTACTTGAATGCTAAACTTAATTTCTCTAATAATTAAGACTATTATATTAGGGTCTTCTGTTTCTTGAACCTGAAAGTCTGTTTCTGCTTCTGTCCATGAAGGAATAATTCCTCCAGAACTGGTTCTCCCACACTAAACAACTAGGAAACTAGACAAAATATATGATTTTAGTATTTTCAGACAACAGACACAGAAAGTGAAGGGTGGGGATTCTCGAAAGGAGGGAAACTGAGATGAACTCACGACTGCCCTGATTTCTGCCTAGGTCAGCAGAGAAAGTCAGTGAAACAAAAGGCTGGTTCTTTGATAAGATCAATGAAACTGATAAACCTGCAGCAATATTGATCATGATAAAAACAGAGATGACAGGATTACCCAGACTAACCATGGGAGATGGTATCTCAGCTTTACTTGTCTAAGGCTTAAAAGGAGACTGAGCAACTTCAGTAGAGATGGAGAAATCCCTTGAATCTTACAAATTACAAAACCTGATCAAAGAAGAAATAAAAAATCTGAGTAACCCTATATTTATTAAACCCTATATTTATTTATTATACTGAATTTGCAGGTAAAAAGTTTTCAACAAAGAAAACTCCAGACACAGTTGGACTCACTGGTGAATTCTCTCAAGCATTCAAAGAAGACAGTCCTACGGAAAGAGCAGGGCTACTTCTGTGCTCTTTGTATAATTTATACAGTGGTGGAAAGTGTTACCCAGCAGGGCTTGCTGCTCTGCCTGTGGAAGCCAATGCTGGGGCATTGGCTTTTGAGCGAAGAAAGGAGGCGAGGCTCAAATCTGTCTCCTGGACCCAGGGTTGAAGGCAAGATTTAGGGGGTTTTCAGCACTGATCTTCCTGGACAGTGGACCTTGGCTTTGAAAGGGTTCTGGTGTTCCGGTTCTGGTCATGGCCCAGACCTTCGATTCTTCAGAGATGTTACTTGTGTGGTGGGGTAAACTTTGTTTCTGGGTTTTGTTAGAGACAGGATAGGACCCGTGTGAGCTGGTCCTGCAGTTACAACAGCAGTTGTGGTTTCTTCTGGGGCCTCCAGCCCCCATGACCAGTGAGTGAGTGAATGAACAAATGAGTCCAAGAAGTGGCCGCCTCACTGCCATGCGCCAGGGGCAGCTGGGTCTGACTGTAGCCCCAGCTGTGAAGGGTGATTGCCATAAGCCAATCCTGGTTTTCCCATTTGCTGGGCTGTGGTTGGTTCAGCAGTGGCCTGTGACTCAGTTCTAGCCACTGAGAAACTCTTTTGCTGGGCCCTTAAGAACCTGAAAACAGCTACATTTCTTGCCTTAATTAACCTGCTACTGTTAATAGGAACAGTTCAAAAACAAAAACAAATGATAGTTTGTGATTGTTCCTAAAAAATCCAGACTCACCAACCATGCTCCTGCTTACCTAACAGCCCCATGCATACACCTTGAAAGCACTTAACAATTAGTTATTAGTGGTGATGACTGAGAAACAGTTCCCTGCCCTGTTCCCAGTTTCCCAAAAGAAAATAGCATTTTGAAAACAAATCTTGATGGTGAGCCATTGCTGTCCCCACTCTGTGTCCCCTGGGAGGTGGTGGAGGGGCGGGAGGGGTAAGACTAGGTATTGAGAAGGGAGAAAACTGGACAGCAAGGAATGCAGCGCTGGAAAGTAGGTCTTGCACTTGGAGATTAAGAAATTGTGTGGATTGGAAGGTGAAAAACATTTGCCTAAGTGTGTCCCCTCTTTTTTCTCCAATACTTAGGCTGTTTATGGGGGTCCCTTTCTCTCCAGCCCATTTACTGGAGCAGGGCTTTGCAAAGCCGGTCTCCTAGCAGCGAATGCAGAAGGCCCATTCATATTACAATGGGCGGAGAGGAAAGAAAGAGCGTGGTTTGTTTAAACTGCCTCTGTCTTCATTCACAGCCTGATGTCCGTCTGCATTGTGACACCCACAATGGCACTAAAGGACTCATTGTGGCTGAAAACAAATCAAAACAGAATAAGGGATGCTAAGATAAAAGAGTCGTGCAACAAAATTGCTAAAAAAATCTAAGTCTTACATCTGAGATTTATGTTACCTTTTGGCTGTGTGGCCTATTGACCGGTGTTTATAAAAACCTGGAGAGTTTAATAAACAAAGAGATAAATGGGAACGTTATGTACATTTTTAAAGGCGCTCACACGCAAGGGATGGGTCTGCCCGGTTGCTCTGGAAGCTGTTTAATAATTATCATTTTTTGTTTGCACAACATTTGGGGAGCCACGCTCAGCACTTTGTGTGTATTTTCCCGAAAAACATGCCCGGGCTCTGCCCATGTGGCCCGGCAGCGCCCCCGCCGCCCCCGCCCCGCCCCCGTCAGATGTTGCGGGACCCACGCCCGGTCCAGCAGGCAACAGGTGGGAGGTTGAATAGCTTCACACGTTTTCGGGAGAGGGGGTGGGGAGGCAGAAAGGGGAGGGCGGGAGGGCAGGCTTCTGGGAGCCGATTTAAGGATTAGATCAGATGTTATTGCTGGTGAAAAATTAAACAGCCCGGTGCTCTGGGGAGCGCAGATTAATATATTTAGTGGCTGCGCACAAAGGCCGCTCATTGTGGCCGAGTCTGAATGCCTGTGAATGGGATGGAGCATATGCAGCCTGTCACCGCAGGTGCCCACATCTGTTCTCCCGGGCAGATGCTCGCAGAAAGGGGGAGGCGGCGGCCGGGAGGACAGCGTGGTCCGAGGCCCCGCCTCCCGGGCTCCGGGGTCCCGCCGGGGTCCGCGGGGAGGGCGGGTCGGGGCGCCGCGCGGGGCGAGCGCAGGGGGCGCGCCGTCTCCGGGGCGACTGCGCCGCGGAGCCCGGGGCGCCGGGCCGGGTGATTGACGGGCCGCCCGGGGACCGGCGACAGGTGCCCGCGACCTCCCGGGTGGGGCGCGTCCCCGAGAGCGAGGCTCGGGAAAGGCCTGCGCGCGTCGCCCTTCCCCTTCCCCCACCATTGTCTCCAGTCCCAGGCCTCGGGTCTCCTGGGCCAAGCTCTGGGGCAGGGGACCTGCCCGTGCGTCTCGGGGTCGGGCCGGGGTCCTGGGGCGCACAAGGCCCCGCCGTCCACTCGCGGGCCCGCGGGCCGGGCGCAGCCGCCCCGGAGGTCGCCGTGGGCCGGCCCTGGAGCCCCCCAGCCGCAGGGGCGCGCGGGAGTGGAACCGCCTAAGGCGGGCGGGTCCGCGGGGGGCCGCCAGCGCCCCGGGGTGGTCCGCGGCGGGTCCCAGCCAAACTGGCCCCTCCCCGCCCCGCGGAGGCGCGGCTCCGAGCGAGCGTCCCGCCCGGCACTGCCCCCGCCTCCGGGAAGCCCTCCGGAGTGCCGCAGCCCACGGTCTTGGGGTACGGCAGCCTCCACCTGAGGCCCCGCGGGCCCCGCGCGTTCCGCCGGGACGGTCCGAGGGCGGTGGGGGCGGGGCGGGAGCGCGGCGGAGCAGCTGCGCGGTCATCTGATCCCGGACAAAGGCGCGCCCGCCGGGGCCCGGGCCAGGTAAACACGCGCTTTGTCATGGAGATGGGCGCGCAGCCCCGAGCAGATGATCCGCGGATTCAGGGAGAGGCCGCCGCCGCCGAGGAGACGGGGGGGGGGGGGCGAGGAGCCGCGGGGACGCGGGGAAAGGAGGGGACGCGGGAAGCGGAGTGGGTGCGGGAGGGGCGGCGCGGGGGGGCGGCGCGGGAGGAGGGGCCGCGCGGTCCCGCCGGGCGCCGGAGCCACGCGACCCGCCCTTTCTCATGCAAATGCGCACATGCCTCTGCACCGCGCCGGCCGGGCGGCTGCGCCCGCGCGCCGCGCCCGCACGCCCGACCCGCCGCGTGGGGCCCGCGTCCCTGCCTCCCTCGCGCCGCTGCCGGTCCCTGGAAAAAGGGGAGGTTGTGAAACGCCGCGACCCTGCTCCACGGGAGTCAGGGCCACGGTCTCGTTCGCGGGGCCCGCGCTGGGAGGGAACAGGCTCCGGAGACGCTGTCCGGGCGGTTCGCTTTCCGGGGCCTCCGTCTCGCCAGCCCAGCCCCCAGCCCCCAGAAC
Organism: Miniopterus natalensis; assembly: GCF_054644295.1. Classification (NCBI taxonomy): domain Eukaryota; kingdom Metazoa; phylum Chordata; class Mammalia; order Chiroptera; family Miniopteridae; genus Miniopterus; species Miniopterus natalensis. The sequence continues at coordinate 91,757,044 of NC_142085.1, read as the reverse complement.
CCGCGGGCGGGGCGTCCCTCCCTGGAGGGCTGGTCCGGGGGGGCTGAGCTGTTTGACCTGGGGGGGCAGCCTCCGGCGTCTAGATCTGCCCCGTCCGTCCGCTGTGGATGGATGAATGAACGGCCCAGGGCAGCGATTGTCCACCTTTTTCATCCCATGGCACATAAACTAATTGTTAAAATTCTGCGGCACACCAAAAAATATATTTTTTGCTGATCTGACCAAAAAGACATGGTTTCGATTCATTCACACCAGGCGGCTATTGTGTTGGCGGTTGTCATTTTTAAATTTGACAATCTAAGGGACCAGAGGTCAGCGCCCTGGCTAAACAGCCAGGCCCTGCATGTTTTAGAAATTCTCACAGCACCGGCTGAAAGTCGCTGGCTTAGATTAGAGGGTATCTTCAGCTAGTGAGATCCAGACATAACCCAAGTGTAAACACATCTAAATACATTCGGGCCAGTGTGTCCTGTAAATGTGCTTGTGCTGGGGGACTTGTCCTTTACAAGAAGGGAGGAGGCATCCATGACATCTACAGGCAGGCAGCTTCGCCCACGGGAGCCTGCAGGAGCTTCCTGTGGGCACAGCAGGCAGGCGCCCGGCTGCTGAGAGGCGGCAAAGGCTGTGCTGGGGAGATGTGATACTAACGCTGATTAATAAACACGTTGGGGCTCCTTCCCCCTCCTCCTTCAAGTTCGCTGGCATGTTTGATCAACACCCGGTTTGCTTCCTGGAAGTTTTTTATTTTGTTCTGAACAAGGACCCTAATTCTCCGGACCCTCTCTGTTGGGTATACAGTGTTCAGCTGGTCTGTGAAAACACAAACCCCACTCAAGTCTCCAGACTTGTTTACACAGAAAACTGAACCTGTGGCTGGCTTGGAGTCTGAAGCCCGTTCTGGGCATTGTTTATTGCAATCTGCCCAGGCCCTCCCCCTCCCCCAACCACCACGCACCCACCTTGAGACAAGGTCCTTTCTTTGGGTGAAAGGGGGCTTGACAGGAGATTGGGTGACCGCAGTGGCAGGTCTCACTCACAGCCGAGTGTGTGCACATTTAATTCGATAAAGTGGCCTAATGGTTGGTAAAATAATTGGGGTCTCCAGCAAACAGGGAACTCAGCTGTGGTGGCTGTGCCACGGTTCTGCCTAGCCACGGGTCGTCCGGGCTGTGAGCTCGGTGTGTCTGGCGAGAACAAGCCACCGCCGGGCGGCAAGCCCCTCTCCACTCCTGCGTCTGATGTATTGGGTGTCTCCTCAGCCCTAATGAGCCTCACTTTGTACAGTGAATTTGCTGAGACATCAAAAAGTATTTAAAAGAAAGTTTCCTGCTTTTCCCTAATGAGCAAGGTGAGGATTTATGGTGTGTGGGGAGGGGATCTGGCTGTGAGGGCCAAGTCGGAGCAAGTCTATTTAACATGCTGTAGCTTAAGCTCCCTCCCGCATTCGGGGGTTCAGAGCGCTGAGGTGCGGGAGTATAGAAACATGCAGTTGGGGAGTGAAAAAACGCCATTTGGTTCGGAGCAGATGGCTGGCTAGGGGGCTGATGGCGTCTAAAGGCGTGTCATCCCCCTTCAGCCTGAATCCCTAAGGGCTCCCCTTGTCTTCCCAATCAATGAAAATTAAAGTGCAAAGAAAGGGTGAATAGTTGGACCTCGAGTCTCTCCTTTGTTCATCTCAGCTACTGGTGTGCAGGAGTTAAACTACAACAGGCTCCCATAGAAACACCGAAGTTAAACAGTCCCCTCAGCTCAGCCTCGAGAGGGAGAGGGGGCAGCCCACGTGGAGTGGGAGAGGGGGCAGGGGCAGGGGGAGGGAAGGAAGAAAGGAGAGGACGGGCGCGGGGGAAGGAGAAAGGCTGTTCTGCTTGATTTCCCCAACACAGAATCGCGTGGCATAAATTAAGCTGGAAAAGAATGAAGGCTTTGGGCAGGATTCTGATGGATTTTACGATGCCTTTCAGCTCCGCTTTGCCGCTGTAATCGAGAAATCTGTGCCATGTCAATTTAACAAATACTTGATACTGAGGGGGGTTTGTTAAAGATTTGGGGCAAGTCTTTTCCCCCCAAGGTTTAAGCCCTTGCGCGTGGAACTTTTTATTTCCAGTTTTCTAAACAGACATTCAAATGAGCCTGTTTCCCACTTCCATTTTCTAATTAAAAGGTTCCTGATATTTCATTTCTTACTGAATCGACTCCCAGTCTGAGCGGCACAGAGCATTTAGAGTTCACATTCCTCCCTCTCCTGTCCCGCTCCCCCGTCTCCCTCCCTCTCTCTCCCCATCTCGCCCTCTCCCTCCCCCCCCCAGTTTCCACGCTGCGGGGAGCAGAGTCCTCAGAAATTAGCTTTCAGAGGAAACATGGATGCGATATAAAAAGGATGCTGACACTAGGTGGCAAGATTAAATTAGGATTGGCCAGCTGGCGGGGTGGGGAGTCCCGGCCGCGCCGTGGGCCAGGCTGGGAGCGCGGCACCGTCCGGGCGCAGCAGCTTTTGAAGCTCCCATTTGTTTGCAACCAAACAGTCGGGGGTCTGGGGGGGCCCAAGCCCGCCCTTCTCACCTCAGCCTTAGACGCTACTTCCGATTAATGTTTTGCTTCTCTGAGGGGGCAGCAGTGGGAAAACCGCGGTGTATGTGTGTGGGGGTCCCGAAACTTTGCCGGCATTCGGGAGCCACGGAACCAGGGCTCGGGTTACCCAGGAGGGACCGGCGTGGCCGTGGCCGGGTGGTTTTACGTGGCCGCGTGCGGTCGTTTCACTGTTTACTCGATGCTGTGTGATCTTGGGTCCGCCGCAATGAAAGCCCATTTTGCGGGGACGCTGCCGGCCCCGCGGGCAAGGCGGCGCAGCGCCTGCAGCGAGGCCGCCGGCTGCTGTCCGAGGGACCCCGGCTGCAACAGCTCAGCCCTCGGGCCTGACGGAGCCCTTCAGGAGGGCGTGCGGGGGAGGAGGCGGAGCAGTGGTGGGAGACCTCGGGGCGCGCCCGGCACGGAGCGGGGCGCCCGGCACGGAGCTGACGCCCGGAGCCCGCGAGCGCGAGCGCGGTTTAGGTAATTCATTGTGTGCTACGTGCGCTCCCGGCCTCCCCACAGACTCATTTCCCTTTTAAAAAATGAAAACAAAAGTTCTAGTGTCCGAGGGACGTGTAAAACCCTAATAAGGTGATGGCTGTGTGAAGGTCGGGGCGGGGGCCGGGCGGGGTCCCCGGAGCATGTGCCGGACTTTGTTGCAGAGGCCGCGGCGCGCGCGGAGGGGAGCTCGCCGCCCGCATTGTGCGCGGAGCAGGTGCGGTCTGCATTTCCATACAGCTGAGCGCACAAAGAGCCACTGATTCGGGCTCGCACAATAACAGGCTGCCGTAATGACAGCCACGCGAGCGACACACACCAAACTCACTTTCTACCGGCGGAGGGAGGCCGAGAGGGAAATGCCCCGGAGAGCGGCCGGGGACCGGGGGCGGGGCGGCGGCGGAGGGTCGCGCGGGGAGGGCGCGCGTGCACCGGGGCGGGAGGGGCCGCGGCGGAAGCGCCGGCATCGCCCGGCTGGGGGCGCGCCACGCGGACCCCGCGCCCCCGGCGGCCGCCCCGACCCCCGGGCCCCCGGGGGCACGGACCTCGCCCCGGCCTCGACCCCGCACGCAAAGTCCGGGTCCTCGGCCGGGAGGCGGGTGGGTGTCAGACCTTCCCAACTTCTCCAAACGGCCGATGCGCGCTCGCCCCGTGCCCGCCGCTGGCGCGCGCCCCTGCCCCCGGAGTCCCGGCCCCTCTCCCGGAGACGCCGCCTTCGGAAGGGGCCGCGGGCAGCAGGCGGCCCGCCGGGAACCCGCCTCTGACTCCGCTCCCCTCCCGCCCCGAGGCCCGGCCGCGGCCGCGCGGGGGCACCGTGGGCGGGCGCCGCGGCCGGGACGGTCCCCGCAGCCGCGTCCCGCGCCCGAGCCCGGCTGCGCCGCCCCGCGTGTCCCCGTGGGCTCGGGCCCGGCCGGGGAGGCAGCGCCGCGACCGGCGGGATCCCCGCGCGGACGCCCCGCAGGATGTAAATGAGCGCGCGGGGCCCGGGGCGGCGCAGGCCGCGTCTCGCAGCCCGCTGACCACTGGGCGCGCGGGGAGGCGGGCGGAGCGCGGCTCCTTTGTGGCGGCCCCGCGCGCGGGGGGCTGCTCATTTGCATCTCATTAGCCATGCGGGCGGCCGGCGCGATATAAGGGCGCGGCGCCGGCGGAGCCAGACCCGAGGCGCGCACCCGCGGGACCGCGGCGCAGCCCTGCCCGCGCCGAGCCCTCCGCGCCCGCCCCGCTCCGCGCGCGTGGCCTCGGATGGCCCTGGCCGGGCTCCTGGGGACGACGCGAGTCTCTGCGGCCGCCCGCGTGGCCCCGGCGGCCCCGGCTGCCCCCGGAGCGCCCGCCGCCGAGTGACCGCCGGCCCCGGACTGTCGCCGCGCCCGTGGACTCGCCGAGCGCCTCTCGCTGGGCCGAGCCCCGCGGTTCCTGGGGAACTGAGCCGCCTCCCGGACGCCTTCTCCCTCCCTCCCTCTCTCCCTTTTCCTGCGGAGACGCTTAAGACGAAAGCAGGAAGCAGGGGACCCTTCCCCACGCGTGGGCTGAAGCCAGAGGAGGAAACCGAAACTTGCTGCTGCGGGAGCGAGCTCTCCGAGCGGGCCCTGCTCCGCGCGCATCCCCGGCCGCCAAGGGCGCCCCAGGGAGCTCGGCCCGACCGAGCCGGCCGGGCCCGCGCGGAGGGAGAGCCGATCGCCCCGGCCGCGCGGAGGGAGGGAGAGCCGGCCGCCCTGCCCACGCCGCCCGGCGCGCCCTCGGCCCCTCGCCTCCCCGGCGCCGCCGTAGGGACAGGACCGGCGGGACGCGGGGGCGCGAGCGCGCGGGGCGCTGCACCATGGGCCGCCGGTGCGCCCTGGCCCTCGCCGTGGTCGCGGCCCTGCTGTGCCAGGTGAGTTGTCGGGCCCGTGGGGGCAGGTGGCAGCGCGCGCGGCGCGGACGGAGCCCGGCGAGCCCGGCCCCGGCCCTGCTCACGCCGCGTCCCCGCAGGTCGGGAGCTCGGGGGTGTTCGAGCTGAAGCTGCAGGAGTTCGTCAACAAGAAGGGGCTGCTGGGCAACCGCAACTGCTGCCGCGGGGACGCGGCGCCGCCGCCGTGCGCCTGCAGGACCTTCTTCCGCGTGTGCCTGAAGCACTACCAGGCCAGCGTGTCCCCCGAGCCGCCCTGCACCTACGGCAGCGCCGTCACGCCCGTGCTGGGCGTCGGCTCCTTCAGCCTGCCCGAGGGCGCGGGCGCGGGCGCCGCCTTCAGCAACCCCATCCGCTTCCCGCTGGGCTTCACCTGGCCGGTGAGCGCCCGCCTGCGGGGGGTGCGGGGCGGGAGACCGGGCGGCGGGCCTCCTCACCCACGCCGCGGGGCCCGGCCCGGCCGCCCCAGCCCCTGCGCGGGCCGGAGCCCGGGCCCCGGGACGGCTGCTCGCGCCGCGCCCGCTCCGGCACAGCCCTTCTTTCTGTTCTGTTCTTTTTTTAAAACGTGGTATCCTGTGCTAACGGGCTGAAAAAACACGCCAGGAAACCGCTCTTTAAAAAGTTCTTCCATTTCCCGAAGGAAAGTGAAAACAGGCGCAGGTCCTGCCCAGGACGCAGGCCATGCCCTTCTGCGGCCACCAGGCCGCCGGGCCTGTCCCCAAAGCTTTGAGTGTCTGAGAGAGGTTCTAGATCACCTTGTCTCCTCCCTCTCCAGGGCACCTTCTCTCTGATCATTGAAGCTCTGCACACAGATTCTTCTGACGACCTCGCAACAGGTAAGCTCAAACCAGAAAGCGCCCGAGCTCCGTAGACGCCTCCCCGCAATGTGTCTGCGTCCACACCTCCCTCCCTCTGCGGTTCCTCCGGGCGCTTCAGGATGGAGGTCTCTGGCCTCCCCTGGCAGTGGGCATCCGTTCCCCCCCCACGTCCCCGCCTCTGGGATCAGTCAGCCCTGACAGTGACCTCCCCTCCCCACAGAGAACCCCGAGAGACTCATCAGCCGCCTGGCCACGCAGAGGCACCTGACCGTGGGCGAGGAGTGGTCCCAGGACCTGCACAGCAGCGGCCGCACTGACCTCAAGTACTCCTACCGCTTCGTGTGTGACGAGCACTACTACGGCGAGGGCTGCTCCGTCTTCTGTCGCCCCCGGGACGATGCCTTCGGCCACTTCACCTGCGGGGAGAGAGGGGAAAAAGTGTGCAACCCCGGCTGGAAAGGCCAGTACTGTACCGAAGGTGGGTCCTGGGGGAGAGGAAGCTGCTGTCCTCAGTTTACCCGCTTCCCAGGGAGCAGAGGAGCATTCTGGGGGCTGCTAGCACTAGAGAGGTGCTCTGGTGGGGAGACCGAGTCCAGGGAGCCGGAGAGACTTGCCAAGACCTCAGTCAGCCAGTCGCAGGGTTGAGGTCAGCTCAGACATTTCGACTTCCGCTATGGGAAGCTGCCCTTCTTAATCAGGGAGGATTTTGGAGACAGGGCCAGGGGTCAGGAAGTCAGCGAGGGAGAGGGAGGGGAGGAAGGAAGGGAGGAAGGGAGAGCGGCGTTCGTGTGCAGGGGCTGCTGCAGACCAAGCTCTCTGGGCTGGGACAGCATCTCGTTGGAACGTGCTTCCTTCTCTCTGAAGCCGGTGTGCTTGGCCTCTTCCCCGAGCTCCTGTATTTGCAAATACCCTGTGTGCTGTGCACACACTGTGCTGTTGTCACCTGTGGGGCTGCGGACGCAAGGGGGGTGTGCGTGGAGGCTGGGTGTGCCAGGCCTGCGTGGGGAGGGGCCTTCGGCACCTAGCCTGGGAAAGAAATAGCTTTGCAAGTGACCTAGGCCCTTCCTGACCAATTATTCAGTATTCCCCTGGCAGCCAGGGCAGATCGGGCAGCTGCTCTGCGGGAGCAGGGAACCAGGGCAGGGGGATGGGGGCTTGTGAGAGCCCCGTTGGCTCCTGGTCCTGCTGGGCCTCAGCAGGCCTCTCCCCAGCCTGCTAAGTCCCCAGTGCCGCCTGCACATCCAGGGATCAGATTTCCCTACAGTCAGGGTGGGTCCTAGAGCTCCCCGGACCCCACTGAACTTTTCTTCTCTGCCCCGGAGCAGGCAGCCCTCCCCGGAGGTGCACTCTCTGAGTGGGTCTGTGCCGGGGGCGGGCGAGGGTGGCTCTTCTCTCATCGTCGCTGTTGCCCAGCTTTCCACGAGCTCCACTTTGGCCCGAGCGGCTCTGTTGTCTTAAAAACGTGTGGAGTGGCTTGTTAATGAGTTTCATAACCAGGCATAACCAGGCGCAGGAAGCCGGCCAGCCCCGGCCCCGGCCCGGCCCCGCCTCCCCCCTCGGCCAGGCCTGCTGCTCCCACCCTCGCTGTCCCCTCTCTTCACTGTGGGGTGGCCGTAAACTCAAACTTTTTTCTTCTTCTTCAAACACTGGAGTCTCTCCCCGCCCCCAGTGCGCGCGTGCCATCCATTAGATCTCGGCAGGGATAGGTGCAGGGACGCACGCCGGCTCCCATTGGCGGAAAGGGCGCGTGCATGTGTGTGTGGTGTGTACACGCCGGGGTGTGTGAGGGGTGGGGGCCGGGGTGAGGGGGCCCGTATTGTTGCACGGGGCAGCTGCTGGGAGAGAGCAGACAATAGAGCAGCTGTCTTGCCCTGGTACTCTGCAGACCAGCTGTCCACCCTTATCTACACACACACTTTCTGGGTATTAAGAGGAGGAGCTTTGTGCATAGAATTGGGAAGTGGGGGAGGAGGCGGGGAAGGACTTCTGACCCTCTCTTAGAAGAAAAGGGGATGAGGTGGGGGTGGGGGCTTCCTCCATCTTTTGTGCTTGAGCGGCTGCATTAAGAAGAATGCTCGCCCTGGCCTAGTAAAGTCCGCAGTTACTGGGCAGGACGGAGATTAGTTCAGCTGGCCCGGCGAGTTGTGCGGCAGGCAGCCCTGTTGTGCTGGGGAGCACGGGCTTGACCCCGTGGTTTTTCTTTGCTGCAGCAATCTGCTTGCCCGGATGCGACGAGCAGCATGGGTTTTGTGACAAGCCGGGGGAATGCAAGTAAGTCTGCCGAAGTCGCTCTTTCTTTTTCTCATGACCCGTTTACAGCTAGTGTGTTTGTAAAGCGTCTCTGGGTGATCATTTGGAAAAGTCGGGTAAGGCCAGCTGGTGGGGCCGCTGTTGAGGTGTTTCTGCTTAATGAATATATGGAGAGGTGTAAGGTCCCGGGTTGTCAGTCAGCTCCGCTCACTGGTTGTGGGAACTTTCAGACAGCACTTGAGAAATGACAGAGTTGAGCTCCATGGTTGTCAGTCTTGGGGTGTTTAGAATCACCTAAGGAGCTTCCAGAACTGCGGCCAGGTGACCCCAGGAGTCAGACCCTCGGGGGTCCTGTCTGTTTGAGAGCCAGAGGTGTAGGTGCTGCTGGGAGACAGTTTCCTGTGAGTGGGAAATGCTCTGCCATCACCCAGGAATGTCAGCACCCCTCTGACCCTGTGCCCTCTCCTCTCAGGTGCAGAGTGGGCTGGCAGGGCCGGTACTGTGACCAGTGCATTCGCTACCCAGGCTGTCTCCACGGCACCTGCCAGCAGCCCTGGCAGTGCACCTGTCAGGAAGGCTGGGGGGGCCTTTTCTGCAACCAGGGTAAGTCTCCTGTCCCCTTGCAGGCAGCCAGGGCTCTGCCTCTCTCAGGGAAGGTGCAGCCTTCCCGTCTGACCTTGGTCTTCCCGTCTGACCTTGGTCTTCCCTCCCTCCTCCTCTTCCTGTCCCTGCCCCTCCCAGACCTCAACTACTGCACACACCATAAGCCCTGCAAGAACGGGGCCACCTGCACTAACACGGGCCAGGGAAGCTACACCTGCTCGTGTCGGCCCGGGTACACGGGGGCCACCTGCGAGACCGAGGTGGACGAGTGTGGCACCGGCCCCTGCAGGAACGGGGGCAGCTGCACGGTGAGTCCAGGACAGCGGCCCGGCTGGGCACGGGCACACGGGCCGCCTGGAGCAGCATTAAGAGGCTTTTCCATCTCTCCACCACACAGGACCTTGAGAACAGCTACTCCTGCACCTGTGCCCCCGGCTTCTACGGCAGGATCTGTGAGCTGAGTGCCATGGCCTGTGCGGACGGGCCTTGCTTCAACGGGGGGCGCTGCTCAGACAACCCTGAGGGAGGCTACACCTGCCGCTGCCCCGTGGGCTTCTCCGGCTTCAACTGCGAGAAGAAGATGGACCCCTGTGGCTCCTCGCCCTGTTCTAATGGTAAGGGGCGTGTCCGCGATGGCGTTGTCGTGTCAGCGCCGATGAGGACGGCAGGGGCTCGCGTTTAACCTCAATCCAGGTCCGTGGCTTTGCAAGCTCCTGAGTTTACGGAGCCCTTTAATCTGGGCTTGAGTCTGGGGAGGCCCAGGGAGCAGGAAAGGCAGACCGGGTTCATCCTCGGGCTCTGCAGGGAAAGCCAGAGGTGGGGCGAGGCCACGGGACGTGCTCCCAGTGGTGCAGCCCTGTGGTGCCTGAGACCGGGCCCCCTGCTGCTGAAGCCGGCGCCCCAGCCTCCATCCAGCCACTTTGTTTTGGAGGGAAGCCCAGCTCTGCACAGTCACCCAAACAGCCGTCTGGCGTGTCTGTGTGAGGACGTGTGGGTGGGACACCCTAAGCAAACTCACAGGGAGGGAAGCAGGGCCCCAGACAGGCCCGACGTTTCTGGAAGCTTCTGGGTCTTCCCCATTAGACAGGATAGTCAAGGGAACCTTCCGATGGAGGGGAGTCGTTTCAGCCGGTTGGAAGGTGTGGCCATCCTTTGGTCAGGCTCTCGCTCGGTGAACTCAGAGGCACCCCTGCCTCACTTTTTTCCCCTAAATATGTTTTTACTGATTTCAGAGAGAGGAGGGGAGAGGGAAGGAGAAATAGAAACATCGATGAGAGAGAATCAGTTATTGATTGGCTGCCTCCTGCACGCCCCCGTTGGGGATTGAGCCGGAAACCGGGCATGTGCCCGTGACCTGGCTCATACATAGGTCGACACGCCACCACTGGCCACACCTGCCGGGCCCGACGCCTCCCTTGTAGCGAAGCAGCCCCCTGGAGGCTCAGGCGAGGGCTCTGTCAGGACACGGCCCCCCTCCTCCTCACCCCTGCCCTTCTCCTGGGCTCTGTGACTGTGGGTGCTCATCATGGGGGAACGGTCCTCCTCTGGGTGGCTGTGAGCACTGCAGGGGGCAGGCTGGGCGCTGTGCCCTGCCCGTCAAGGCAGAGCTGCTCAGGGCACAGGAGCACCGTTGTCGGTTCGTGGAGCGCGCCGGGCTCCCAGCGCCGCATGGGAGGGAGCCGGAGGCGGTGCCCTGAGCTGCTCCTCAGGCCACGGGCTGCCTGGTTCGTCTCCGTCTCTCTCGTGTGACGTGTGGTGGACGCACGGCAAATGCTCTTGTCCTGCTTTCCAGGTGCGCAGTGTGTGGACCTGGGTGACGCCTACCTGTGCCGCTGCCGGGCCGGCTTCTCGGGGCGGCACTGCGAGGACAATGTGGACGACTGCGCCTCCTCCCCCTGCGCCAACGGGGGCACGTGCCGGGACGGAGAGAACGAGTTCTCCTGCACCTGCCCCCCGGGGTACTCCGGCAGGAACTGCAGCACCCCAGTCAGCAGGTGTGAGCACTCGCCCTGCCACAACGGGGCCACGTGCCACGAGAGGGGCCGCAGATACCTGTGCGAGTGCGCCCAGGGCTACGGGGGCCCCAACTGCCAGTTCCTGCTCCCCGAGCCACCCGTCCCCATGGTGGTGGACCTCACCAAGCCGTACGTGGAGGGCCAGGCCGGGCCGTTCCCCTGGGTGGCCGTCGGTGCGGGCGTGGTGCTTGTCCTCACGCTGCTGCTGGGCTGCGCCGCCTTCGTGGTCTGCGTGCGGCTGAGGCTGCAGAAGGGCCGGCCCCTGGCGGACCCCTGCCGCGGGGAGACAGAGACCATGAACAACCTGGCCAACTGCCAGCGTGAGAAGGACATCTCCGTCAGTGTCATCGGGGCCACACAGATCAAAAACACCAACAAGAAGGTGGACTTCCACGGGGACCACGGTGCCGACAAGAATGGCCTCAAGGCCCGCTACCCCGGCGTGGACTATAACCTGGTGCCGGAGCTCAAGGGCCACGATGCTGCCTCCGGGGACCCTCACAGCAAGCGTGACACCAAGTGCCAGCCCCAGGGCTCTGCGGGGGAGGAGAAGGGCACCCCGACACTCAGGAGGTGCGTGCCGTGGGCTAGGAGGGATCACGTGGGAGGCCACCAGGGGAGGGCCCCTGGAAGCTCAGGGGGTGCTGGGGGCCAGGCAGGGCAAGGGCCACCTGGGGGGCAGCCCAACACGCGGGTGCTTCGAGCCGGGCCAGGCTGGGCAGGAGGGTGCTCTCCAAGCTCTGGTCGCCCCTATTCAACAGCATTGGCACGTTTACCGTGGTTCTGTTCTGTTTTCCTCAGTAGAGACGCATCTGAAAGAAAACGGCGGGACTCTGTGTACTCGACTTCAAAGGACACAAAGTACCAGTCGGTGTTCGTCATATCAGAGAAGGACGAGTGCGTCATAGCCACTGAGGTGGGCGTGGGCACGGCCCTCGGGGGGCAGCCACAGGGCATCGACCTCGACGTTGAGCTAACTCCCCCTTCTATCTTATTGGCCCCTCTAGGTGTAAAATTGAGGTGATATGGCAAAATTCCCGTTTCTCTTAAAATACATAGAATTCCAAGGATCTATGCCCCAACGGATGCTGCTGAGAGGGAAAGGGAGACCTTCACGGACCGCTGCTGGACGAGGTCCCAGGGTCAGCCAGCGACGCGCGAGCGGGCGGCGGGCACGGGCGGTCCCAGGATGCCTGTTGCACTCCGCCTCTACGACGTCTCCATTGCACTATGGACAGTTGCTTTTAAGAAATATATATTTAAGTGAATGGACTGAATTACGACGTGAGACGCATGCACTGCCTGGAGTGTATATTTCGGATTCTTATGAGCCAGCCTTTCTTGAATGAGAATCACAAACACTGCCTTGATCGTCCATTTTGATACTAAAATGTGTTTTTCTAGGTGGAAAAAAGATGTGTGTTATTTTTTGGACTTGTAAGAATATTTTTCACGATATCTGTAAAGCTCGAGTATTTTGTCAGGTTCATTTTTTATAATTTAAATTTTTGGTAAATATGTACAAAGGCACTTCGGGTCTATGTGACTATATTTTTTTGTATATAAATGTATTTATGGAATATTGTGCAAATGTTATTTGAGTTTTTTACTGTTTTGTTAATGAAGAAATTCCTTTTTAAAATATTTTTCCAAAATAAATATTATGAATGACCGAGGTGTGCTGACTTTCTCCTGTTCGAGGCCCGAGGACAGACTCGAGAGGGCCTGGATTTTCTGTCTTGAATGTCTTGCCTGGTTTCATTGGATTCATTAGAAGCGACTTCCTGGCTCCTGTGCCCATTCAGAGAACCAACTGTTACCATCGGGACAACCTGGGAGCAGTGTGGCCGCAGACCTGCCGCCTTCTGAGCCTGCCTTTTTCTAAGGCCTGGGACAAAGCTTCCTTTGGGATCAGCTATCCACGAGGAACTTTATTTCACCCCGGCAGAGACTCTTGGAGTGATGGTGGTTTATCGATTGGTTTGAGGGCTTATTTCCAGTTAATTCAAAGGAGTTAGTTGCCTTCTGATTCAACTACAGTTGAGGTGGGATCGCCGAGGTGATAAGAATTATGGGGCGCTTACTGCATGCCGGACCCGTTCACGGTCATCTCAGTAGTCCGGGTGGTACCGAGAGTGTCACTCTCTCGTCAGAGGGCAGGAAACGCCAGAGTGAAGTTACCTGCTCAGGGTTTGTAAGTGGTGGCATCAACATTTAAATCTGAGCAGTCTGGCCCTAGACCCCAGGCCAGTCGTTAGTCATTACTTGTCAGAAACTCAGCTGCTTGGAGAACGAGGCCCCATCATGGGCTCGACTGGTGGTTCCGAGGGTGGGTGCAGGTGTTGGCTCTCAGGTGACAGGTTTGTTTCTGGGTTGGAGGGGAACACAAGGGCAGTCTCCTTGCCTTGGTCCCAGTGACTGAGGAGGTCTTTGCACTGGTCCAGATTTGACTGGTACAGTCAGAAATTCTGGAATCTTCCTGGGGAGGAGGGCAAGGTGTGTGTGGGCACACGGGGGCACATGTGCACCCTCGTGTGTGTGAATGGTGGAGACGGTGGAGTGAGACCTGCAGAACCATGCTGGTCAGGGTCAGCAGGCACAGGCTGGCGCTTGTGTGTCTGAAGCGGAACCCAGACTGTCCTGACTCCTCCGGCCGCTGGGCTGAGACTGAATAAGCTCCTAAAGACTAGGACTCTGGTGGGGAGACTCTGCCACAGGAAGAAGGAAGTCAGCGCAGGGCTTCTAAGCCCCCAGCCTGTCCCTCGCCGGCTTCCACGACGTGTTCCCGAACGGTTCTCAATCGCCCGCAGGCTCTCGCGAAGGGGCAGGGCGGGGCGGGGTGAGCTGGTGCTAGTTCATGAGCTTCTTTTTACTTTCAGAGGTGACCCGACTTGGGTAATAAATGGCTCACCTCCTTTCAAGACTATGGAACAGGCTGGGAATTCTTGTCAAGTCCATTCTGTGAACGAGAACAAGCCTCAGAGTCCTCACAGGTAACCTCCCCTTAACCCCCCAACCTTCTGTAGATTGGGGAATAAATCCGTCTTTCCTCCAGGGCAAGCCAGTAACCCGCCCAGGGAGCCAACCGAGACGGAGCCCTGGCAGCTTGGGGGTCCCAGCGGTCTGCTGGACGAGGCTCCCTGAGACCCCCGGCACCGCTGCTTTAACCAGATGTTTAATCAGTTGGTCCCTCAGTGTCGGTTTATGTCAGTTGTGGCGGAAATCCAGGTGCACCAGTTGAAAGCAGACACATAAAAACATTGGCATTTATGGACCAGCTGGACCTTCACGCCAGGCAGTGCCCAGTGTGGTCAGCCCTTGTCGTGTCCTCCCAGTGCCAAGTGTGCCACCAGGAGTGAGAAAGGAGGGGACAGCCACGCTTACAACACCGAGTTAGAAATAGCTCCGAGTCCCCAGCTCCGGGAAGGGCCCGGCCCCCTCCCAGCAGCCCCGGGCACCACGCTGCAGGCGCCATAGGCAGGGACTTCGGGAAGCCAGTGAGGATGGCGCAGCACCTTTTCCCTTAACTTTTTGTGTGGAACTTGTAGAAATGTTGCAAGAATAGTGCAAAAGATTTCCATTGTCACCATGGCCATCGGTCCCATCACTCCTGTTTGTCAGCTGTCTGCGGTGGCCACGAGCGGACGCTCTTACTCGTGTCAGCGCAGACGCGAGGCACTTACGCGGTGGGTCACCGCCGTGCCCCCCCGTCCCGGTGAGCGACTGCCCCTCGCTGCTGCCTGATGCGGGCTCCCCGAGTGCGCCTTCCCTTCAGGCCACTGCCACGTCTGTGGCCCAGCGCTGGCGTCAGCCTTCCTCAGGAAGCCTGTTCTCTCAGCAGACAGCGCAGCAACTGCATTTCTAATTTTACGAATTCAGGGGCCTCGACACGATGAGCAGTTACCAAGATGTGAAGAGGAAAACCTACGTAGAAACCGCAGAGAGGCCTCGTGCCAATCACACATTCAGATGTGACTCCACGCGCGCTTCGCACGGCGGGTTCTGGGCACGCGGGACAGACAAGCCCACGGTACCACCGATGAGGGCTTTTTGCAAAGAAAACAAAACTTGATTCTGACCAGACCCATCAGTCTAGTTACTAGTTGACAGAAATACGGGGGACGAGGGACATGGTCAGGACATGGCTAGGGTCTACTCAGCCGAATCCAGGGATCCCGGTGCAAGTGAAAAGGAAAGGTGGGGGAGACGCATGGATCAGAAGAGACGTGGCAATTAAAACAGTTAAAGAAAACTCTGAGCCAGTCGGAGAAATGTGAACACTGATGCATATTTTAATGGTATTAAAGTATATTTAAATTTTTTATATGTGAGAGGTTATTACTGTTAAGTTAAACAAAAAAGAGGCCTACACTTTTAGAGAAAATTTCTGAAATACTTGTGGACAAAAGATTCCTGCGTCTGGGATTTGGTTCAAAATAACCCGAGACGGGGTGTGGTGGCAGGTGGGCAGCGGGTGAGGGCTGTGGAGATGGCGTTAGGAGTGGCACCTCGACTAGAAGCTCAGCGCGTGGCGAGTTACTGCTGTGTTGTCAGGCGGCATCTCCAGCACAGAGACTCTGGGAGGCTTTTCATCTTTGCACATGCTACTCAGATCAGAAATCCTGTAAGACCAAAACCAAACAAATCGGATGGGTTGCAATGCAGAGGGGTTTGGTTCTGGTCCAGGTTCTGCCTACGCTGGCCAGGCCCTTGGTGACTATTAACTCTGCTGAGCCATAAGTCGCAGATCACTGTGGTCTCCACTGAACAGCAACGCAAGGGCCCATTCTCCACGTTGCCATCAGTCTTCCCAGAGCACAGACCCAGGGGAGCTTAAAACCTGCTGACAGCTTCCGACTGCTTTTAGCATAAAGTTGAAAATCCTTAACTTGGTCTGCCAGGCCTTTGTGGAATCTGGCTCCTGACTGTCTTTCTGCCCCGTTTTATATTCTTTCCCTCACCATCCCTGTAGCCACCAGCTGCAGCTACTCTGGCTGGTGGCACATGGCCCTCCTCCCAGATCCCGAGACTCCTGCATGACTTTCCGTCTGGATGCCCTCCCTCTGATAGCTCCTTGGAAATGCGAGCATCAGGGAAGCCCTCTCTGGACCTCCAGATGGGGGTACCTGCCCTACTTTCTGATGCCCTCGAGGCTGGATCAGCTTGTGTGGTTATTTGTTTCAGGTCTGTGTCCCGGGAGATGGCAGTCATTCAGACAGCAGGGCCAGCCAGCTTCTGTCACAGCTGCACCCACTCCCAGCTTCGTGCCTGAGCTGGAGAGGGTTAGCACATGTGAGAGCGCACACGCACACACACCCACACACATGGGGGGAACGTGTGTAAAAGTGTCCAAAGACACTGATCATGAAGGATGTTCACGCTTATCAATGAACACTCCATGGACCATAACATGAAACCAGATATCATCTGAGTGGAAGACAATATTACTTTGCTTTTATTCTAATAAATAAATGGCTACCTAGACACAGTGTATGCTGTGAGGATGCATTTGCTTGGTATCCAGCAAACAAAGCAATATGCACTCAGTATATTTCCAATTTGTGAGCTTTATAGAAAAGCTATAAGGAAATTAGATATTTTTTCTGCAGAGCAGCTGAGCGTCTGCAGAAAGGTCAAGGTGGAGACTAGCATTTCGAATGGACTTGAGAACAGGTGTGGTGACTGGGCCTGAGCCCAGGAGGCACTGAGCCTGTTTCCGTTGACAGTAGCCTCACACCCCGAGCGCTGACACTAGAGACACTTTGACCATTTCGGGCACTGGCCATTTGGAAGAAAGTCAGAGGTAATCTTTTTAAAGATGATGTATGTTCATGTGCTGTATTACCTTTTTTTTTTTCTGAACAAACTTGAATTACATTCATTTACTCAAATGAATGATTATTTCCACTTACTCCTGGGAGGTTGAAAATTTGTCATCTGAGATTTTTTTGGCAACAATCACCTTTCTTGATTCTGAAGGAAACGTCGACTGTCCCATGTCTGGCACTTTCTGATCCCATATTCTGGAGATTCCAGTCTTAACAGAAACCAGAGTGGGTCCCCGAATCAGCTGCGTGAGACAGCGATTTAAAATAGACTGCGAAGCGAGGATCAGAATCTCCGCGCTGGGAAGCACACGGGGGCAGGGGTAACACCAGGGCATCAGTAGCATTCCTAACAGGGAGCTGGGTTCAGGACCAGAGGAGATAGCCTACAACCACAGGGTGAGAAATTCAGGCCAGATCAAGGATCCGCCCTGCCCTGGGAAGACTGCAGGCCGTCTGTGGGCTGTCCAGGACGGGACAGACCCCCTCCTGATACGATTTCTAAAAACTGGGCAAACATTCGATGGTAAGTAGTGGCTGAAGCGGGCACGAGGACCTAGAATGTTAAATCCGTCTCGGTTTAGGGTTCTCTGACACCACTTTCCTGGCAGCTGAGTCTGTGCCCGTGTGTGCACTGGCTTTTATCGCTATCATGGTCAAATCAATTGTAACAATTTTTACGTTACCTTGAACTTTGAAATGAGTGGAACAGAAAGGGAAACACGCCAGTGTACAGCCCTGGGCCCTTTGTAAGACCCTTCGTGGGCTTAGTGAGCTCTCATCTTTGCAGACAGAATTGGAACCCGAGACTTCTGCCACTTGGTCTAACCTTGAGCCGAGGGACATCCGGTTTACAGCCACGGCTGTGAATGGCAGCGCACAGTGCGTGTGGGGGCCAGAGTCACACTCTGAAGGGCGTGAGCTGTAATGCGTTTTGATGGGATTAGAGACAGTTCCTCTCGCTGCACTCGCCCATCCTGAGTCAGGTCCTTCCCAGGTGAGGTCCTGGTGGGTCGGGTGGAGAACAGTCCCCGCAGGTGAGATGCCCATCTGTGGAGACACAGTAAGGCTCTTCTGAGCCTGAGAATGGATTTAACTGTGAATTCCAGCCCTTTCTTAGGAGCTTAGAAAAAACTGGCATAAAAAGTCAAGTTACCTGCAATATTACAAGGGGCATAGTTATAAGGAAAATCATCCTATATTTGGATCTTTTACTTAAGATGAAAAAGCGATGTTACCTGTCTTTCTGTTTCTCAAAGTCAAATTCTTTTGACCCAGGAGGGGGCTTTGAAGACCAGTTAGTTCCCAGCGGAGCCAGGACATGACTTGTCCAGTCGCCACCCCTGCCTGGTCACTCCTTCTGTGGATGGAAGTCCTTTCTTATCAGGGGAGGTGAAGCTGCTCTGCTGTCCTCACTGTGGTCCCCACAGCAGTGCAGGGGGTGGGGAGGTGGGCGAGGGCGGCGAGCCTGGCTAAGTGGGTGCTGAGAAGGCCCTCAGCTTAGCGGAGCTGGAGGAGCAGGCCAGGTGGGCGTGGTGGGCGTGGAGGGCGTGGTGGGCCCAGGCAGCTTTGAGCACAGGAGACCCAAACTGCACTGCTCACTTTGTGGGCGAGGAGCCCTGGTCACTCTTGCCAGAGGCGGGCTCGAGCCCAGGCAACGGGCCGTGTGGCCTCACCTCAAACTGAACACCTGTTCTCAAGCTATTTCCACCTTACCGAGGTGAGACGGAGTTGGAGCAATTATCCAATTAACTGGAAATATTTTAAAGTAATTCAGAACCTAAACTCAGTATTACGGCTCAGACGACCAGATCACACGCATTAAATTAACCTGTAATTAGAAACCGCCTTTGGTGTCATGAGGAGACATCTGATGTAAGTAAAGAGGTTATTACGCCAAAAACAGAAGATTCAGGACCGAGGGCCTGGAAATCGCGTGGTCTGCTCGGTGCGCGTGACACTTGTCCTCAGCCACAAGAAGCGGGTCCAGAGCCACCGTGACCGGGTTCGGCTCCATCACGCCTGAGTCAGCCGAGGCAGGATCCGCCCCACAGCTGATGCGGGAGCGGGAGTCGCCCCTCCATCCCAGCTCCGGGGGGGCTCCGCTGCGTCCGGGAGGCCAGGGCCCAGCACCTCCCTTTGGGCGAAGCCACACTCTTCTCTGCTCTTTTCACAGGAGAGATCACGTGTCCCCCCCGTTCTCGGAAGCCTGCTCTGCACGGGGCTCTCACCCCACGCATCTCACGTGATCCTTGTTCTCGGGTGTGGAGGTCGAAGCCCAAGGCCACACGGCCAGCAGAGGCCGATCCCAGAGATTTCTGACATTTCCTCCACACCACAGGGCTTCATTTACACATCTTTTCAAAAACTGTTTCTAACGTGTTACAATGTTTCAGAGTCTCCGCACTTGCGAGAACCTTGGATCGTAGGCGGAAGACGCACCTGCCCCCGTCAGCCGGGGCGGAGGCTGGGCCCGGTCTGCAGGCGCCCGCTCACCCGCTCGCCCGCCCTTGGAGTCGTCCGCAGCGCCCCAGGCCCGGAGCTCCCTGCAGAGCCCTCTGGCTCCCTTTGCGTCTCTGGTGCCTTCTGTGGTGGGCCCTGGTCCTCAGGAAAGGAGAGAGTGGAAACAGGGCCACGGACACGGAGCCGACGGGGCGCTGCTGGTGCTGTGCTTCCGGCCTCTCACTGCCACTGGGCCTTTTGCTGCATCATCAGCACTGAGGGGTCACCACACTCATCAGCCAGGTGTGCTCCCCATCTCAGGGTGGTTTTGGGGGGCTGGCTCTGCTCTCCAAAGCCCCTCACAGGCCCATTGTTTCAGCCAATAGTTGGATGCCATCAACTGTGTCGTCCAGAACCCAGAGAATTTCTGCAGAAAAAGGCCCAGTTCTCCCCAAAACGCCACGAGCACCTCAGTGGTGGGATGTGACAAGCGTGGAGCAGCCGCCCCTGACTCGCAGCTCTTCTCCCTTTAACTGTGTTTCCGGGAGGGACCCAGGGCTCTCAGAGCATTTTGCTCTGAAATATTAAAAAAATGCTTCTTGCGTTTTCCTATTACAGTCACGGTTCCGGTATTTCTTGCAAATACTGAGTCCTGAGACGTGCAGCAAACCGGGAAGTACCATCTGGAGGGACAAAAGCCTGTGTCACTAACCCTGCAGTGGCTTTGAAATAGCATTTGGTGCTCCCTGGGATCTTTCCGAGGTGAAGCGTTGACTCCTTCAGGAACCTAAATGTGACCGGGGACGTATAAATTGTGCCGACCTCGCGTACAGGCCTGGGTGGGGTGGGCCCACCCTAGGGCCCGCCCACTGCCCTCGATGTTCCCACGAGGGCGCGAGTGCTCCCATCGACCTTGTTTCTTTGCTCTGTGTCTGCGCTTGGCGAGCAGAGCAAACAGGATTCTGTGCTCCGGGTCCAGCTTTTATGGTCATGAGACAGATGTGAAATGTGTTTTCTGGACAGGAGATAAAAAGGTTACAGTGTTTGCCAAGCCAGGGTCCCTGTTATCAGCGGGGTTCCACAGGCACCCACCACCACCCTTGGACTTTGAGCTGCACAAATACCAAGAACCTCTACTCGACTTGTACTCACCTCCTGAGAAGTGTGAGTCAGTCACGGAAACTTCCTCTCGTTCGCTGACTGTACACCCAGGCACACGGCTGGATTCGGGACAGATGCAAACACTTCTGTTGGCAAAGGCCAGGCCAGTGCGCGGAGGCGTTTGCCAGGCCCTGCCTGTTTGTGGTGTGTTCCAACCTGTGGGAGGCCGGCCCGCTCTGCGTCGAGAGGAGACGTGTTTGGGGTTGAGAACCAGGACTGCACTCACCCCGCTGGCATCAAGGGCAGACCAGGGGCCTTCCTCCTCACACCCAGGGGGTCCTTTCAGCTGCGTGTTCTGAACGAGCTTGTGGATCGGTCTCCGTGTTGCAGACAATGGATAACCACTGGCTGGACCTCGGACTTCGGGCGGGATCCCCGGGCTCTGCCTTGCGAGGGGGAGAGCATGGTTTTCCACCATTTTTTGCTGCTTATCAGCTCACAGTGAAATGGGAAATTCTCCAACAGTTTCCGAGGCTATGTGGAGGATGCCTCATTTTGGGGCCCGAGGTAGTCGCGTGCCTGGCTCTCCCTGAGCTGGCGGCTGGAGCAAGGTCACCCCCGGGCCTGGGCACAGGCGCTGCCTCCCTGGGGTGGGGCTTGTGTGCAGACAGGGTGCAGGCTGTGGGGCTGGTTACCTGTTCTCCCTCCCCAGTCCCGAGGCAGGTGGCCAGGTCGCCCTTGGAGCTCACAACAAGCCTTCCAGCTACCACACTGGGGGCAGCCGGGGTTCCCTCTGGGCGGCTGGTTTTGCAGGCTCTTACTTCGGGTGGGGCTGCTTCCTTAGAGCTGGTTGGAACTTTCTGTGTTTCTCAGGCGCTGCATTAGTTTCCTGGGGCTGCCGTAACAAATGACCTCCATCTGGTGGGTTTAAACAAGGGGAATTTACTCCCTTACAGTTCCATATCCAGGTGTGGGCAGGTGGGCTCCTCCCGGAGGCTCTGAGGGACCAGCGGTGCCTCGAGCTCTCCCAGTGGCGGGTGGTGGTGACACTCTTTGCTGTTCTTGGGCTCGTGGCTGCATCACCCATCTTGGCTCCATGCCCTCGTGGCCGTCTCCCTGTGGGTCTCCTCTTATTATAGGGACACTGGTCATTGGGTTTAGGACCCACTCAAGTACGATCTCATCTCTGTTCCTAATTATCTGCAAAGACCCTATTTCCAAATAAAGCCACATTCTGGGTTCGGGTTTGGAGGACACCATGCACCCCACTACAGATATTCTCATTACTATCAATCCCACGACTTTTAAAAGCAGATCTGTTTTTCCTCCGTGATCATTTTCTGAAGACCTACCAGTTCAGAGCACCCACGGAGTATAAATAAAGTGTCAAACAGCATTCCTGAAAGCCCGGGTGGCACTGTCACAGAACCAGCAGGCCCCGCCGCAGTCCATGTGGGCGGACATGGGTGGAACGTTCTAGTGGAGACACCAGGGCCCACAGACACGGCAGGGACAGTGGGCCTGGTGCTGCACCCATTAAAACAAGACCGAGTGGATGGTAGCAACAGCCTCGTTTACCAACACAGATGACGTCTCGGGGACCTTCTCAGCAGCGTGCCGGCCGGGGGCAGGACGCTGGAGCAGGCGGTGAATCTCAGAGCCGCACATCTGTCTCTCAGTGCTCCGCCCAGACAGCAGGGACGACAGAAGCCATCTTTCTTTGGGTCTAGAAAAATCCATTCCACAGTTTTTACCACCCCTTGCTGACAAGTAGGATTTTCAATCCCTTTATCTGGAGACAAACAGAAAGTGTGTTGTGAATAATTTGGGCTGATACTCTTGCCAGCTGTTAAGGGACATGTGCAAAAAAAAAAAAAAAAGCCAGTGACATCTGGTCGGCATTGATTTTTGTGACCGAAGCATTTTTCTGCTGGGGGTGTCTGGCAAGCGCATCTCAGAATCCCTTGTCTCCTCACCCTGCAGCCCCTTCAGCCTCCAGCCCCTGACCTCTTTGAAAAACAAAACAGAAAGCGGTGATGTTGACCGAAGCAACTGCGACCCACGCTGTGGCCACGTAGCTGGGCAGTGATGTTGGTTAGCGCGGGGGGAACGGCGGCAGTGTGGTCGCTCTCACGCCGGGCTTCCTGCTCTTCCTTCCCAGGCCCCGCGGCGGAGGGTGAGAGTGCAGACTGGCGGGAGCCGGCTCGGCCCTGTCGCCCTCGCTGGGCTGCGGGGTCACCCATCCCCAGCCCCACACCCTCTCACTCCTCCTCTGGCCCCAGCCGCTCACACTCGGGGGATGCAGGCCTTCCTTCTGAAAAAGGAACTAATGTCAAGTAACCACACTGATGATCACAGCGGTTTTCCCCTCAAATTGTCTTCTTTGCCTGATTTTCCCAAGAATGCTAATGAAATGAGCCAGCTTTCCTAGGGACTGTCAGGGGAGCACACCGCTTCCAGACGGGTGGCGCCCCTTCTCGGGAGTGGGGGCTGCGGGAATAGTCCTGCCCGGGGTGCGAGCTGGCCCTGGGCCTCGTGAGCACGGCGGGCCGCTTGGCTGCAGCCGTGGACTGTGGGCCTGCTCCGTGTCTGTGGGGACAGCCCTCGTGCTCTGAGAGCGGCACCCCCCCACCCAACTCGGGAGGCCTGGAGGGTCCCCGGCGGAGGGACCGCCTGTCCAAGCCTCGTATTTTGCCGACGGGAAACCAGGGCCAAGCCCTGCTGTTCTCTGAAGTCCCTGACGTTCTCACTTCGTGTGCTCCTCTCCTGATTCCGTTTGCACTGGGACCATCCCATAGACAACCGTGTGGGCTCCTTGGCTCTCTAGACTGTGGACTGCAAGTGTGGGCCAACTTTGGGCTCCCTGGAGCAGCGAGGATCAGCTTCGTCACTGCCTGTGGGAGGGAACGCCTCATCCTCGCTGGCCAGGTCTTTCCACGGAAGCGCACACGGCCAACTCGTAGATAATAGGACTCTCAGGATGGAAACGTGTGAACAAAAGCTCTTTCCTGGTGTCAGCACAGGACAGGAAAAGAGTCGGCAATCATTTCAGTAAATGCCAAGGGACACAAATCTCAGCACAAACCGTTTCAAAGTCCTGATTTCAAGGGATGGGAATAGTTAAAAAAACAACAAACCAACCCAACTTTCTACCTTCAGAACCTGGCAACTGAGCCCTAGCAACAGCAGGTTGCTCAGAAGAGACAGGCTGCACCCTGTTGCTGCGGTTTGGATTGTAAGGGTGTGAGAAGCAGAGCTTGGGCACCTCCTCACATTGAGGCCTCTGTCCACACGACTGTGGGTGGACGTCCCTCCGAGCTCACCCCTCACTCGGCATCCCACAACCACATGCTCGGCGTCAGCGTCGTCTGTGGATGTGAGCATGGTTCTCCCTTTTGAAATGTCCTGATGGAGCTTGGAGAGAGAGGGTTGTTCTGGGGGCTGTGTGTGTGAGTGTGTGAGAGAGAATGGGTGTCCCATGGTTTGGCCCAGGTCACTGAAAAAAATCCCAATTCTCCATAATAGTTTAGTCCAGAGAGTAGAGTTCATGGAGCATCGCAGCAGTAAGGAGCCTTCAAAACCTGAAGAAGCAGAGGCCCAGAGAGGTTAAGCGTTCAGGCTGAGGTCACACAGCAAATGAGAGGCTGTGTTGGGTTCAAAATCAGGTGTTAGGACTGTCCCTCCAGTATGTATTTTTTGTTTTTAATAAATATCAACAAATAGCTATGGATGACAAACAAATCTGAATGAAAACTCTCACACACTGCTGAGTGTTGGATGACCCATGTACCAGCCTCACGAGATAATTCTTCATTGTTAGAAGGATGGCTGTGACTGCTGGTGGTTGTCAGCCGGTGGACGCCAACGGGAACCCCTAATTCGGGTGTGGTAAAAGAGGAAACCTCTGCGGGGTGCTCACCTGGAGCTCTCCCTAGGTGCCTGTGTGGGTGGCGAGGCTGCACCCTGTGGTCCCTGCCCCCACCCCAGTCCAGGCACTGTTTTGGCTTGGAGCCATTGCTTAACACTCCCATGAGGGGAAAACCCCCAAACTCTTCTTTGTTGTAAAAGGTAACTTTAAATTCTAAATCGATAGAGCAGAATTAGAGAAAGTTTGGAAAAACAGAGGTGCTCCGTCCTGGATTTCTTACCCGGTGTTCACGTCACTTTCTGTTTCCTCGCATCAATTTTTCCTAGGTCTACTTTTTATAAAGTTGCAATCAGTCAATGAACAATTTTACATCCTGCTATTTTCTTTTTTTACCAACATTATATTATCAGCAATTTCCATGTTGCTGCAGCCTTCAAAAATCATTTTTGCATATTAACGGTTTTGCTATCAGTTTGGCTGCCTGTGTCACGATGAGCAGGCCCCTCGATGTTGCCGTGAGCCCTTAGCCCCTGCAGGACTGTCAGAATTTATCGAGAACAGCGATAGCCTCCGTCTTTTCAGTCTTATTTACATTTATTATTATTATTATAATAAAGACACTTTTTATTATTTTCCCTATAAGGCCTGTGTTCATTTTTGTTTGATCTGTTTCACCATTTTGTTGATCGAAGGCATAATTAATGGCCAAAGAAGGCAGCTGCTGAGTGTTGATGACCAATGCACCAGCCTGATTTCACGTAACTCCAGCCCAAAGTAAAGGCCCCTATTTTCGCCAATCTGTGCAGGTTCCAATGGCAACTTCCCCTGCTCAGGTGATCTGAATCCTGTGGCCCCCACTTCCTGAGTCTCCTCGGGGTGCAGTCAGGAGGCGGTGGAGCTGTGTCCAGGCTTCCGGGGTCACGCAGGGCATGGGGAAGAGGCTTCTGCCCTCTTCCATCCTATCCCTGGGGCCCCAAGTGGCCGGAAGGTGACCCTCAGGTGCCCAGAATTTACTTTTTTTGCAAAGTCAGCTTAGGATGCAGGGCTTTGGGGAACTCATAGAAATTCCCCAAACAACCTCTCTGACCCCAAAGCCCTGAGGAAGCTGGAGCCATGAAAACCAAGGCTGATCATGAGAGCCCCCTGTCTGCCAGGCACTGGGCCAGGCACGTCTGTCACCGTTCCCATGCTCGCTGGCATCCTCAAAGACCTGCCCTTTTACCCCAGGCTTGAAGACCCGATACCCCTCGAAGTGAAACATCTCCCCAGGGGATATAGGCAGCGAACCCCAAGGGCCTGTCTGGCTGGCAGTTTGTGCTCTGTCCGCTGGCAGTGGGTCTAAGGCTCTTGGCCAAGTATGGACTTTGCAAGGTCAGACAAGATGCCTAGGGATTAAATTTTTTTGCTGTTTTTTCCTGTACTTATAAGATTTCAACGATAACTGTGTAATAGGAAATACAATAGATGCTTTTAGCATTTTTATGAAGCAGGTGATTTGTTCATAAAAACTGCAGGGCTCAAGGCAGAAGAAACGGCTTTTCCACTGGGATCTTCCTGTCTTCCGGCCAGCGGCTCACCGAGGGAGCCACTAATGACGAGATGGGATGGAATTATGGTCGTTTCCCTTGGGTGGCGGCCAGTTTTCCACAGCAGGGCAAGGTGCCTGGGGAGCGTGAAACCACTTTGGTTTGGTGATGTTCACGCGGTTAGAGGGCTTTATTCCTCTTAGGCCTTGGGCTGGGACCCACAAGAGCCCGGACAGGCAAGACCAGTGGAGCATAGGGGCCCCTGCTCTGAGGAGGCTCCTCACTTGCTGGGTCCCCTTTGTGAGGTTCTTTAAATTCTCTGGGCCTCAGTTTCCCCATCTAAAGAAGGAGTGACAGTCCTTTGTCTGCAGTGCTGCTGTGAATTTAAGTGAGATGAACATATGCCAAGTGCTTAGTAGAAACACAACATAGCCCTGGCCAGTCTTGCTCAGTGGTTAGAGTGTCGGCCCGCAGACTGAAGGGACTTGGGTTCGATTCTGGTCAAGGGCATGTACCTGGACTGTAGGCTCGATCCCTGGCCCTGGTTGGGGCCCGCGCGAAGGGTAACCCATCGACGTCTCTCTCCCCTCCTTCCCCCCTTCCTCGCTCTCTGAAAAGCAATGGAAATAATATCCTTGTGTGAGAATGAACAAAAAGAAAGACCCACAATGTCAGTGCTTAGTCTCTGCAGTTCTTCCATCCAGAGAAGAGAGCTCACCACCGGTCAACTTTTATCTGCTTTTCAAGGCTCTGACCTAACCCCAGTGGTGCGTGAGCTCCGGGACAGCTCGGACGCATCGGACAGGGCCGCTCTCCCTTCCGCTGGGCTCTCGCTGGTTCCAGTGCTTTCTGGGCAGCGAGCGGGCAGTGGCCACCCTTGGCCTGTGTCCCCAGGTGAGGAGCTCCCAGGGCCGGGCCACGAGCTGGCCGTCTCAGGACACTGTGTGGTGTTTAGTGAAGGGAGACCCCTGTGCGTCCACTCGCCCGGGCGAGCCAGTCCTGACAACAGCAGGTGCCTTTGGGAGTGGAGGGGACTGAAAGGTTTGCTCTTCGAAGTATTGATTTTTAAGCTGGTCATTAACCCAGGACTCAGAATGAACTTTGACCCTCCCCCTCTCCTGCCTGAGGTTCAGGGGGAAAGACCTGCTCCAGGACTTCACCTGCCTGCGGTGGGTAGGAGGGCGTTAAACAGGGGCCAGTTTACTAGGTACCTCGCCTCCCATTGTTTCTCAGTCACCTGCAAGGGGTTTCCTGCTACGTGTGTTCACTCCTCCTCAGCTGCCTGGGCGCCTCTACTCTCGCTTCTGAAGTTCAAGACCCTGTTTCCCTTTCTCTTTTGTCCAAAATGTCACCTTCATCTGTGAATTCCCCACACTCAGGTATTAAAATGAGGTTTTATTCTGCTAATCGGCCTGTTAATGTGACTATTAGCCCAGCTAGGACTTAGAAGGTGGGACCTAGAGGGTGGGAAGAGACATACTTTTTAGTCCCACGTTGGCCAACGTGGCGCAGACTGCCGGGCGGCCTTTTGTTTCCCCCAGACTCTCGGTGCTACATGAGGGTGTGTGAAGAGCTCTGGGCATGAGTCTCAGCGGGGCCTGAAGATAGGTCCCTGTGTGGCAGCGAAGAACCCAAAAAAGAAGTTCTATTCTGGTTTGGCCACATATTGGCGTGATGATTTATTTTTGCCACGTGGTGGTGAAGCAGACCTGCAGGTCTGAGCCGACAGGGGCCTATCGTGCCCTGGGCACCGGGACCCACGGGGCAGCGGGCTGCTCGGAGCCAGGCTGTTGTTGCTGTCGGGTGAAGTCCCCACAGATAAGCTCGTCATAGTCTGTCGCTCGCCACCTACGTTTTTATGATGCTTAAAGGTAACAAGGAAAGGCTGTGCAGCAGTGAGGGCCCCGGGTGAGGGCGAGGCGGCGTCTTGCACACACACAAAGGATTATATTACGTCAATTCTCCTGAAATTCAGGTGACGAGGCAGGTGACAGTTGTTATGTTTCCCTCAGTTTATTTGCGGGGTGAGTGCGAGTCAGTGGACTCTGGACCAACCTGGGCATCACCTGGGAGCTTGTTCTGCTGAGTGTGACCCCGGGTCGTGAACGAGTGGGCTGGGATGTCCCTCTAGGTCACCTGCCACCACCTGACTGGCTAGACCCAGGCTTCCCTCTCTCAGGAGCCCGGAATAGCTTGTGCTGTTGCAGAGTTTTGGGGGATTAAAGTCAGCACTGCAGGCAGATCTCACTTGAGACTCGAGTTTTCGTCTCTGGGCAGTTTATCTCCTGGAGGCTCGGCTGCTGGGATGGCCTCTCTCTCGGGGCAGCTGCAGCCTCCCCACCATCTTCACCCCCCACCCACAGCACACGAGTGCTGAGAGCCCACAATGTGGACAGACAAAGTCTGACACGGACAGAAACACACTCGCAACTGAGTGGGAAGCAGGGCGAGAAGCCACCTAGATGTCACCCCAGGTGGGACCCCAGGCTTGGAGTCCTTGGTGTGGAAGCCACGGAGGGCAAGGCTCCGTGAGTGGTGGCGGCTCAGGAAGTTACGCCTTTCCCTGCTGAAACGACCTCCTTCCTCTAACTATCCCAGGGCCGGGCCTGAGCGGGACAGTGAAAGTGAAAGAAACCACAGCAATTCCCCGTGAACGCTGGTGAGGAAGGAAAACCCGTGTTATGTTGGTTTGTTGTTACTCTGGCACGTCTCCAAACCTGGTGGAGCTCCACTGGCTCGTGGAAACTGGGACATTCGTCGACACCAGTATTCAGCCAACAGGGCCTTACAAACGCCAATGAGGAGACAGTCTGCGGAGCCCTGGGGCCCTCGCGTCCGATGCCCGGTGCAGGCCCGTGCCCACCCGTGATGCCGGGTACAGTCCTGCACAGCAGTGAAGGTCTCTGTCCCCACAGATGTATGAGTTCTGAGGACTCCGGTCTCCCAGGTGAAGGGCTCCCTGCAGTGTGGGTGAGTTTAAAGCGCTTTCTGGCACCAGGACCCAGGAGACCAACAAAAGCATATTCCAGGTGGCATTTCGAGTTGCTGGAGTCTGAGCCCTGCACCAAGCCTGGACGCCCCCCCACGCACCTCCCACCCGGCCCGCCCCCCAGCTCAGCTCCATGGACCACGGACAGGGAGAAAGGGGAGGCAGACACAGGTGCCGGCCTCAGGAGCTGGGCCCACACAGCCTGCTGACCAGCTGCATTCACTGTGTTTGGGAAGGAAGCTGACAGGCAGCCGGGGCCCCACCGGGCCACAGATGGGGGTCTCCAGGGTGGAAAGCCCAGCTCTGAACTTCGAAGGCTCTCAGCATGGAGGCAGGACTGGGGGCCCCTGCAGTCTCAGAAAAGGCCCGGGAGGGAGGCTTGACCACGTCTGGAAGGGGCCTCACTGAGTTCTGCCAACAACATCTCTTATCTGGAAAGGACAAGGTGTGTGGCCTTGGTCAGTCGGGTGTCACTAAAGCAAATGGGCCCCTTCCAGTGATTCCCACTGACTGTGGCTTCCGTGGGGCAGGTTAAGGGGGACCCCACATCTCACTCAGCCCTTGGGACTGTCCTGCTCCTGGATTTCTGCTTTGCCCGTGTCCTTCCAATGTAGACAGTAAACCTCTTTGGCATGAACTGTGCCTTTCTCTACGGCTGTGCAGTGTTAACGTTTGCTCAAGGTAAGTGAGTGTCTTAGGGACCCAGGTTCCTCTGAGATTATTCCACCCTCCCCCAACCCCACTGGGCTGACCAGATCTATTTACAAAGGCATCCAGGCTGGGTTTTCAGGTAGGAACAGGATGCTCGGTTCAACTAGGATTTCAGATAAACCACCGGTGATTTCTTTACTATGTGAAGTTATAAAAAAATTCACTGTTTATCTTAAATTCAGATTTAATTGGATGTCCTGCATTTTTGTTGGCTGTGTCTGGCCTCCTCTGAGACCCTGGCCAGGACGCAAAGCCTCCCCCTCCCCCCACGGACTCCCCCAAGGCAAAGGGGAGGGTGGAGGGTGGGTGGGGCCAAGCGCGACAGGTGACAGAAGTGCTGGGCACAGCTCGAGAAAGGCTGAGGGCTCTGATTTATAGCGACACAAGGTGAGATATTTTCGGCATCTGCCACTGACCCAGGCTTAGCTCAGCTTCAGAAGTTTCTTCTCTCTGAAACAGCTGATCTATTTCTAGGGAGCAACGGCCCCGTCCCTCAGTCTGTCTGTTGCTTTTAAGGGACGTTTTGCAGACTCAAAGCCGTGGCTGTGGTCAGAGCTCATTTCTGGCAGATAATTGGAGGCTCTGAAACTGGGTCCGGCAGGAGGCTGCCGGCTGTGCTGGGCAGTCGGATCAGATCCATGGCCGTGGCCTCTGCAGGGGACGTGGGAACACGAGGGCCAGTCTCTTCTCGCTCTCAGTCCTGGGCAACGTGAGTTCTTACCTTAGTCTATAAAGAGCAGCCTTCAAAGAGACATGAACCGTAATTATGATCATGAACACGCCGTTTACTGAGCACAGCACTTTCGATATGCAAATGTGTTCTGTCCTCACAGCAAACAAGGTTTCACAGAGAAGGAAACTGGGACACAAGGTTAAGGAATTTGCCCAGACACGTGGCCGGGCAGCGATAACAACCCCAGCCTCGGTCTAGCAATGTCTTCCCGTTCTAGAGCAGGAGGGGCCAGAGACAGAGAGGCAGAGAGAGACATAGGGACACAGAGAACAGAGACAGACACACACAGAGACACACAGAGCGACACAGAGAGAGACAGAGACAGAGAGAAAGGGAGAACTGACAGTCGAGAAGAAAGCTCCACCTAGAACCCTGCAGTGGTCCCAGCTGTTGCCCCTCAAGGGGCAGATCTGCTGTTGGTGGGAACCTGGAGCCTGGGGTCACAGCAGAGCCCCCCAAGCACTCAGCCCAGCCTCCAGTTGTGGGGACCCCAGTCCGAGAGCCCTGTCCTGCCAAATTCTGAGCATGTGAAGAGCCTCCTGGGGCCAGACAGTCTCACCTCTGCTGTTCCTTCCCCAGAGGGACCCTCCCACCTGTTCCTCCCCTCATCCCTCCCCCCTCGTTGCCACTCAGCTCACGGTGCCAACGCGGCAGGAGGCACAGGGGGGTTTCCACCCCCTGTCCCCCTGGCTCCCTCCTTACTCTCCACACCTTCTGTGCCTTTTATTTATAACACACTTTCAGAGGTCTGTAGAAAACCCTGAGACTATTTCTCTGGGGCTCATGTGGTTTGATCCCAGCAAGACCCTCTGGGCCTTCATTGGGCTGTGAGGTCTGGGTGCCTTGCTGGCTCCTGCAAGCTCAGGGGGATGGGGCCCAGCACCACGTGGTCTCATTGCGTGGCCAGCTCAGAGCGGCCTCCCTGGGGGATGACAGCTCCTCGGAGCTTGTTTCAGTTTAGTTTTTGCATTTATTCTCTGTGTTTGCTGCTCTTTCAGGTGCTGAGTGAACACGGCTGACAGGCTGACCCTGTGGAAGGACACACGGCAGCGATGCCCTGTCACTACCCATGTTGAGCGTCACTGTGGGGAGAGGGCTGCTTCTGCTGCAGGGTTTGAAGACATTACTGTCTCTGATGCCCATGAAGGACAGTAACTGCCTTCACGGAGGCATCTCCCACAGGTGCCCTCAGTGCTGGAGGGGTGCTGGGGCAGAGCCAGGCCAATGTCCTCTGCAGGTTTTCCCAGAGCCACCCTGGGGGGGTCCTCACAGAGGGCTGCAGTCCCAGGAGGAGGGAACTGTCCTCACCACCTTCCCTGCATGTTGGAGTGTCAACTCCAGTCCTATGCCTCTCAAGGGCGTGATCTCTGGTCTGGTTTCTGGGCCCCTAAATTAGATGGGGGATCCCTTGGTGTCTACATAGGTCCACATGGGCACGAAGGGTGTGGCCAAATCGCAGTGATTCTGACAATTGGGGGAAGGCTGTGGCAAAGACAAAGTAGTTTTGAAGAAATGCAGTTTTGCTATTTTAGGTAGAGTAGAACCAGTTGGAGAAAATTTAAGGACATTAATGTGGTTTCGGAAGTACATACTTTAGTGACCACACTACGTGGTATTTAGAGTATTGTCTGCACACTGGGACTTGGGAAGCACTGGACATGTGCCGTTAGATTTGCCTGAGAACCATTGCCCTTTGCTTTTTTCCATGGGAAATATACGAGTAAAAGTCAACCTGCACACTGGGGGTCACCTTCACTCCAACTCCCCAGCGATTTCGTCATCTCAGGATAAATCCACATCTGCCTGTCTGGGCTTCGAGCAGCTGCTTCTGTGCAGACCACCCGGGGGCCATACCCGCCTCTTGCTTTATTCACGGTGACACGGCTCCTAACCGTGTCGGGACACACCATGATCTGCAGGGAGAACTTTTATGCATCCTTCAAGTCCCATCTCACAGTTGCCTCCTCCAGGAAGCCTTCCCCACCCTCAGCCTCCTGGACAGTCCTTCTCTTGTGTGGCCACCATCGTGGGGCTTGAGAACAGCCGTTCTAGGTGTCAGGACAGTGTCTTCTCCAGCCAGCCAGCTTCTCCCGGGTCCGCATGTCTGTTCCTCTCTTTCCTCTGGTTCTCGCTCCGTTGCTGGCACATGTTAGGTGCCTTCTGAATAAGTGTCAATAAACCGAGAAAGAGTTTGTATTGGGTTGATAAGAACCACCCCTCTGTCATGTACAACAGAGCAGTAACTGATTGTAAAACAAGCCCTGTCCTGCCAGCCCTGCCCACCCTCCACGGGGAACCTTTCCAGCAACTTTACACTTTGCTTCCTTCCCAGAAGCACATGCGGCCTGGGGGGCTGCTGGGCACGCAGGGGTCTGTCTTCCAGAGACTGAGCAGCTGGTCCCCGTAGCTATCGGGGTCACCACCATGCCCTCACTTGCTCTTGGTGCTCCTGGCTGGAGGCCCAGGGTCCCTGGGGAGGTGTGAGGCCAGCTGCGTGGTTTCCTTATGTAAGAATTTGATGCAGCAGATAGGTGAGATTGTACTTGGAATCTCTTGGAAATTTCAACTAAGAATCAGGGAGTGTTTTACAAAGACCGTGCTGGGCAAGACTTTCCATCCTCGACTTGGGCAGAGTGACCCTCCTGAGGGTCAGGCTGAGACCCCGAGTCCCTGGTTCCTGCTTGCAAGGCCCCCATGTGGATCCGACCTCGACACCTCCCAGTGCCTGGGTCACTGCCAGTGAGGACAGGATGGGGTGTGTGTGGTGCGCTGCGTGGTTGCTCTGTCGATCTTAAGAAATATGTTTGCCTCCTGATGGACTCATGATGCTGTGTCAGGCCCTGCTCACCTGCAGGACTGTGATCGGCTCCCCGTTTGCACCCGTTACTGGTTGCTATTCTTTCTCCTCCCTGGGCAGCGGCACCACCTGCCTGCAGCCAGTATTCACCGCACGGCATCCAGGGGCCCTTCGATTTGGGGGTGAGTCCATGGGAACTTGCAGAGGCCAGCAGCTGTGCCCTCCTCAGGCGGACAGGGTTCGCATCTGGGGGGTCTGTTCCTGCAGGGCCTGGGTCAGGTCCACAGCAGCAGACGCCCGGCAGGAACACTGTCACCCTGAAGGTCACCCAACAAAGACCTGCAAGCGCCTCTCTGTCCACACATTCCTGCAGAGCCAGGTGGGTCCCCAGGCCAAGCTCGAACGCTGTTCCTCGGGGAGTGTGGGGCCTTGGGGAGTTAACTGCCGGTGTGCACGTGGCCTTGCAGGTACCACTGAGAGTGACTGAGACCCCATGGCTCCTGCCCCCAAGAGAAGTCACATCCAGGACAGGGTGGGGACACCCTGCAGGAAACAATCAGGTTGCTCTCGGGTGGTGTGGAGATTGCGGGGTCAGGTGTGTGAGCTCCCCGTCTCCCCGCAACATCACAAGTGAGCAGAGGGGTTGCTGCCAGTGACCAGGAATCAAGCCCTGGCCCTCACTAGCACACGTCTCAGATCACCTCCAGCAGGGCCTGTGGCCAGGTGCCTGGAGTACTCAGGGCCTCTGTCCTCAGCAGGCCCCTGGCTTTGCTCGTCCTGGTTCTCCCTGTAAATGTGGGGTGTGAACCAATGGCCCCCTTGTCCGCTCCTCCACCTGCCTGCAATGGGCCAGGCCCCAGGGTCTAGGACTAACCTACATCTCTGGGGTCCTTATCTGTCTTGATTCCTCCTTCAGAGGGCAGAGGGCACTGTGATTCACGGCCCATAGAGTTGTATTCCTGCGTGCCCCCTCACAGATGGAGAACCGGGCAGGGTGGTGGGTGGATTGCAGCCAGTGCTCGCTGCTTGGGGCAGAGAGCAGTCCTGGGTCTCAGACAGCTGGTGGACCTTCTGCTGACATCACTTGTGTCCTTGAAAACTCAGCTCCTCTGTGGATCCCTTTGCCCAGGACCACGTGGTGCTCGAGACAGGAAGGCTCAAACACGGCGCCAGTCTCCCGGGGAGGAGCACGGGGTGGCCGTCCTCACAAGCAGCCCAGACCTTGGTTCCCATTCGTCTTGCTGAGGAAGGCGGCCACCAGGAAAGCACGACCTGGAGTCAGGTGAGACCACGCAGTGGTGATGGCACCGATTTCCGTATCTCACGTGCACGGCAGGCTCTGTGATCTGGGGGGGACGGGGGGGGGGGCATGTGAGGGGTGACAATGGGCCAGAATGACCCTCTGGGGTCATTGTCCTGGATTCCTCGGGGGTTCAGGATGCCCAGGGGGTCGGTGTGAGCTGTGCACCCCACCAGCCAGGGAGGCACCACCCACCCGAACGGGGTTTCTGCTAGCTCGTAGGGGCCCTGAGAGCCGTTCCTTCCACATTCTTTTCTGGTTCCCTGTGAGCGTGGACAGAGGGGACCCACATCTCTCCTTCCCAGGGACCGAAACCTCCTGGGCCGGCCTGATCGTGAGAGAGCCTGAGCTCCGATCTTGAGTTTTATGTGGCAATGAAATGCTAATTGGGTTGGACGCGTTGTAATTAATAACATGATAATGGATGGTCACGTAAGTTAGTTGGTGAGGCAAACAACCAAACCTGTAAAATTTGGTTTCCCACGCTCTCCTGGGGAAGGGACAGGCACACCCATCAGGGAAACAACCCCCTTTCACACCCACTGGGCACCCAGGGCCACATGGGGGCGGGGGCTCCCGTGGAGCCTGGCCGGACCACTTGGAGAGTGGAGCCACACTGGAGGACACGGACAAGGCCACGGGAAGGGCTGGGATGTTCTGAGAAGTGGGGGACCGCAAACCCTTGGCTGCATCCTCCCCCAATGCTAAGAAAGCGGGAACCCATGCTCCTTTGTCAGAGGGCATGCCATGCTCTCAGCGTCCTCTGAGGGAGATCTAACCTCGCTTCCTGCATTTTGTCGATTTTGTCACCCACATTCTGCGATAATAGGCTGCGGGGAGTGAGCTCCAGCCAGACGACCTGCTGCACTGGCGGCAAATCCTGTCCCTCCAGGGGTGTCTCTCACCTGTGATGAGGCGGCCGCCCTACCTCCTGGGCTTTGGCATGTGCAGAAAATGAGTTAATTGTTCACCTACTGACAGGTCCACTGTGGGCACTTGATAAATATCCTCTCTTTAAAAATTGTCAATTATTTACAAATTTAGAATATTCAGAATTACTGAGCTGATACTCAGCCTTATATGACTTAGGAACATCACAGTGTTGTTTTTGTTTTAAAAATATGTCTTTATTGATTTCAGAGAGGAAGGGAGAGGGAGAGAGAGAGAAACATCAATGATGAGAGTCACTGAGCGGCTGCCTCCTGCAGGCCCCCAACTGGGGATCGAGCCCGCAGCCCGGGCCTGTGCCCTGACGGGAATCGAACCTCAGTCACCTGCATCATAGGTCGATGCTCAACCCCTGAACCATGCTGGCTGGGCCATCACTTGAGGTGTTTTAATTCAAGAAAATCTTCTGCTCAGGGCTTATTTTTTTTCAACTCTGGCTGTGCTCTGACATCAAGTGATCATGTGGCCTTGAGGCCTTTCAATCTAAACACAAAGCCACAGGGACCGGGAGCAGAGGCCTCTCTCTCCTGCTATCGGGCACCCTGGAGGGGGGACGGGGTGCAGAGCCCACGCTCGTCACGGGAGCAGGGGACACACTACCGGGAGGCTGTCGGGAGCTGTGAGGTGGACCCCTGAGGCCCTCTGGACTCTCGGGGAGGGGCAGCTGGCCGCTGGAGGACTGAGGACAGCGTCACAATTAGAAGTAGCTTCCGGGAGGAAGGGCGTCGTCTAAAAGTTCCCAACAGAAGCCCTTGCGGTGCTCGGGGTTTGACAGAAGGTCAGGAAAAGATGACAGCTTGGGACACCGTTCGCATCGGCCGCCAGGCTGCACCCTGTTAGCAGAAGGTGCTCAGAGATCGGATTCATCAATAACGGCATTCACACACATTTATTACAGCGCTCCAGCCAAGCCGGGAGCCAGCAGAAAAACAATGCCTCCTTTTACAGCACCTCAAGTCAGAAAAGGAGCGAGAGGGGAGAGCTGCCCCCGTCAGAAAGCACCCCATGCCTCGGGAAGTACGTGCTGTTCCGACGGCCGCGGTCGGTCATCATTATCCGCATAAACCCCCAGCTTCCTAGGAGTGGCCGTCCCTCCCTCTCAATCTGCTGCCCCTGCCGGGCTTAATTGACTGTCCCGGCGCGTAGGAAAAGGGTTAATGACAGAGCCCAGCCCCACAATATCTTGGATCACAGACAGCAGCCAGCCCAGGCACCGGCGGCACCGTGGGAACAGGGGTGCGGACAATGAGGGGATTGACAGTGAGCATGGAAAGGCCACCTTTGGGAGAAACCGTATCCCACAGCGTGCGGGAAACTGAGAAATGGTGACAGATGCTGAGGACTGGAAGCAACAGACGCCTTCTGGCCGGGCTCCGCCAGCCGACCAGCGCGCCCTCCCCGGGCCGGGCCGGCTCCCGCGCCTTTGTGCAGGGAGGCAGCAAACACAGATATTGCAGAGGAATTAAAAACGGCAGATGGCGGCAGGGTGATCCGATGAGATCAGGGTCAGGTACGGCTGCATTCGGTGGCAGCGTTAATCACCCCTCCTGTGGGACCGAGGGTTCAGGCCTCTCCCGCGGCTCGGCTGACCGCCGCGGCGGGTTCCCGGGCGGGCCGCCCGCCCCGCCTGCCCTCCCGCTCAGCCCCGTGACCCGACATAGGCTTTCAGAGGTCTCGTCAGATTCAGCAGAGTTTAAAAAGAACATATGTTGAATATTTTGTTAATTCAGTTTGTGTTTAAAGAAGCGGTGGCGGCCGATTCCGAAAGTGAGCATTTAAAAGCCTCACGCGTTCCGTTTGACATGACCTGCCATCCTGTGTGAGAAGTCGGCCGCTTCAGGCGGCAGACGTTGGCTCCCTTTTTATTCTGAGCTCAGGTGCATTTGGCCACCTTTTACCTCCCGGCCTCTGCAGTGGGCGTGAAGCTTGAGTTCCCATATTTGTGTCATCCTGGGTGTTCAAAAGGAAATTCGTGGAAACTGTGGGTTCCTAACAGACGGTCAGGGGCAAAGGGGAGGGCGTAGCTCCCCGGGGCCTCCAGGGAGTGGAAATTCCACTTTGGTGGCTTTCTCAGGGCCCTTCGTGCTTCCCCAAGAGTGTGACTCCCGGGGGTGCCTGGACTCCGGAGAACGCGGCTCGTGGTCGGGCACGTCCGCTGTGGCCGGTGTCCCCGCGAGCTGTATGTGGCTGTGTGGGTGCGCCCGTCCTGTGTGTGGCCTTGTGAAAAACGCAACCTGGGCTCTACATGCTTCCAGAAACAAGTCGAATCCTCAGTGTGTGTTTTACTACCTGAGGCCACACTTGCTTCGTTTCTGGGCATAGAGGCGGCTTCTCACCACCCTGTGGGAGCTGCGAGGGCAGAGCAGAGGCAACGGGGAGAGTTTGACATCTTTGATCGTAAAGAAAAAGTTCTTGCCCGGCCGGCATGGCTCATGGTTGCCCCTCAGCCTAGGATCCAGGAGATCGCAGTTCGATTCCGGGTCAGGGCACAAGCCCGGGTTGTGGGCTCATCCCCAGCGGGGGGGCCGATCAATGTCTCCTCACTGATGTTTCTCTCTCCCTCTCCTTCCTCTCTCTGAAATGAATAAAGATACATTTAAAAAAAAAAAAAAGGAGAAGTTCCTCTCCTTGCAGAAGGAAATCTAGGTGTGATTTTTATACTTAAGAATAAAACGCATTGGTTGTCCAATTCAAAAGCAGAGCTGCTTATTTCTAGAAAATCTAGAAAAAGTAGAGAAACAAATCCCAGCGTCTCACCACCTGCAGCCCAGCAGTCAGGCCGCGCGGCGTGTCCTTGCGGTCTCTCTTCCTCGCACGGTGCTTACTGTTTGTTTTCCGGTGGTTACCGATTGTGCATCACATATAATCGTATGTCTTTGTTTTTTGTTCTGTTATAACGTAAGCATTTCTCTTCCCATCAGCACTTTCTTGTCTGTGTAACACTCCACTGGCTTAGAAGGTGGTTTCTGAACATTTTCTTCTTTTTAATATGTGAATATTTAAAACAGTAAAATTCTTTACTCATTAGTGATTTGGGCATAAACTTGTTTTGAAAATATTCTTTTTCCTAGAGCTCCATTTATTGCCTTAAGTTGATTTCCTAGGAGTAGAGGAACAGGATGGTGCAGGGACATGAAGGAAGGAGCCGAGCCCCCCACGTGGGTTCAGACCGCCATCCAGGGCTTTCTGCCTCAGCTGACTCTGTGACGCCTTCCACAGAGCACCATTACTAGTCACTGTCCCGTGTCCCCGGACCATGCGTTTACTCACCCAACTAGGCCACCAGCCACCCTCACCTCACCTGCTCTCACCTCCTGAACCTGGAGATTGGGAGGAGGGAACAGGAAATACATTGTTTTTGATGAATCTCCTTTCTTAGCAAAAGGTGACAGTTTTACATAAAAACTCCCAAATGTGCATGCCATTTCATTTTTTAATTAATGAAAATATTTTTATTGATTTTAGAGAGAAAGGAAGGGAGAGGGAGAGAGAGAGAGAAACATCAATGAGAGAGAAACATCAATCGGCTTCCCCCTGCACCGCCTCTGCCAGGGACTGAGCCTGAAACCCGGGCATGTGCCCTGACCAGGAATCAAACTGGTGACCTCCTGGTGCACTGAATGATGCCCGACCACTGAGCCAGACCAGCCAGGCACATGTCATTTAATTTTAACAGGACAGATGCTGTATGTTAAGAAAACATCTATCCTCGGTGAGGAGGGGATGGAGTTCTGGGCGCCACAGATGCTTAATACGTACATTTCCAGTAGTCAGTTGGTGTTGGGGGAGCCACACCCGGGTCTCTGCTGCATTTCATCCTCGGATTTGCCCTGAAGTCTCCTGCGAGGTGTTGGGTAAGTGGGAGCCATCACCTGCTCCAGCGGCTCAGCGGCTCTGCCTCAGGCCTCCCTGTGGCCCAGAGACTTGGTGGGACACGTCCCACATTGTCCCTGTCACCTTCATGCTCAGGAAGGTGAATCTGGAAGCCTGGGACTGTCCCAACTCCCACAGCCTGTGCTCAGCTGGCCCTGGGGGTGCCTGAGCTTCTGTTGTTGGCTTCTTGGCTGATGCAAAAGGGACTGAAATGTTTTCTTTCCACCAGCTCTGGCCAATGGTGTGGGCAGTGCAGGGGTCAGAGGAAGGAAAGGAAGAAAGGTTGGGAGGGCTCCTGGGGGCCAGGGCCGCCCATCCCCACATTTGTGTCCTGGGCCTACGTGGACAGGAGGGGAGGCAGGAAGTTGCGAGGGGGCCAGAACAGAGGCAAATAATTCCAGGTTTTGGAGGCGGGTCTCGGGGGTCACCCTCCTGTCCCGTGTCTCCTCCCTCCCTCCATGACTTCCGGCTGCTCCCGCACAGGCCCCGGCTTCCCGGCTTGTCTACACCCCACACACCCCTTGTCTGGGGACAGTGCTATCTGGAGAGACTCCGAGGGGCAGTGAACTCACTTTCCCAAACGCGATTTTAAGGATCATCTGAGAAACCTTAATGGTGGCAGCATGATTATTTTTCTGAGGCTGTTAATAGAATAGGAGACGGGCGCATTGATTATTTATGTAAATCACCAGGCTTCATTTCTCTGTGCCCAATAGGAAGTTTCTTTGTTTTAGTTTTCCCTGTCAAGGGGCCAATTAATTCAGACTTCCCCGAGCACAGGGTCCAGCTGTCATCGGTCCCTTTGCTGAAAGGGCTTCTTCCATCAGCCCGGCGTCTGTGAATGGAAAGTTAATCAGCCCGGGTGCAGAGGAACTCCCGCTCAACCGGCGGGGCCCTTTCTCTCCTGCCCTGGGATTGCGGGTTCACACCTTTTATGTAAAGCAGCCTTGGAGCCTTCACCTATTTAAGGAATTTTTCAATTAACATTTCTTTTCCTCGAGAGAGACCAGAGCCTTTGGTTTTCCACAAAAGGCCGCTTTCCTTGTCCTATAACGAGGGTGCTCTGTCCAGCCCTTCTCGCTGGGGCCTATTATCCACATTGACGACTGGGGATGGCAGCCCTCCCCTAATCAATAGCTGATCAGGGCACAGCAGGGAAGAATCGCTGCTTTAAATCCCCTCCTCTTCAAACGAGATGGTCTCCTTTGAATAAAAAATGCCTGGGTTGAATTTTAAATCCAGCTAATTGGCAGCGTTTCAAAAGGGAAGGGAGAAAAGAGGCCAGAGGACAGACAGCCCTAGGTCCAGGCGGCTCTGACGTATCTCCTGCTTTCAGTGGAATCTCGCGTTTTCTTCCAAATATGTGCGTTTACTGTCACAGTTTTTTCTTGGATGCTTCACTGGCTGACTAAATATTTTAATGGAGTTGTCATCACCTCAAATAAAATCCCATCACCTTACATTTTTATAGATTTCAAAATCTTCTATGAGACACTCGTGGCAGCAAAGATGTAATACATCTTGTTTGAGTGACAGTTACTTCAGAATTGAACTAATTTTGCTGAAAAATTAGCTGAATTCCTTTGAAGGGATTTTGAAGGTCAGCGCTAAAGGATCTATGGTCAGTCCTATAATCTTCAAAACCAGTTAGAATGAGTGGAACAATGAAGGGAAGGGAAAACACAGCATGGATACTGATGACCCCCCCCAGCGAAGGGGCCAAGCGGCGTGGACACCAGGGGCCAAGCCGCATGGATGCCGGGGGCAGGGCTCTCCGCTCCAGGCAAACTGTGCCGGGCTCCGGAGCAGAGGGCGGGAAGGAAGAGCCTGCCGCTGCTCGAGAGAAAAGCCAAATTTGATGTTAAAATGTAGGCATTTCTGTGCATTCATGGTCTAGTCTTTTCTTAAAAAACCAAACCAAACCAAACCAAACACAACACACAAACAGCCAACTTGATTTATGGATCTGCTCATAAGCAGTGAGCTTCCTGTGCTCGGAAGCTCGGCCGTGTCCAGCTTCTCCTGGACACGAGATTACTTCCTATGTTTGCAGCAAATACATCACACTCAGGCTGTGGGTTGAAAGGGGCCTATTTTTTAAGTCACCTTGGTGTCCGGTCAGCTTGCAGGTGAGCTAATTGGCAATGATTCTCCCTGCGCCATGTCCGCTTCTAGGGCGCCTGCTGCTGTGACGTTTTGGTGGAGCTGCTATTGCAGTGTGACGTGGTAAAAATGAGGGAAAAGACACTCCTCCCAAATCCACAGAAAGCCTGGTGAAATGCCGGGGCCCCGTGCTCCTGTGGTCCCTCCCTCATGGGACACAGAACAAATTTGCAGGAGCTGAAAACCCAACTAACGCCTGATGCAACCCGGTCCGATGAGCTTGAGTCAGAATTACTCAGAATCTCATAGCTACAGGAAGAAACAAAAATAAAAAGTGTCCATCCCAGCATTATAAATGTATGAATTCATCATAGGATGTTTCTACTCCTAGACACAGCAGGCAGACTGCGCTCAGGGCAGGCGCACCTTGGATGCATGGCCAATGGCCTGGACGGTCCTCCCCCTGGTGACATAGCTCTGAGGTGGTGCTGGACACGCTCTCTTGGCCCTCAGCTGTCCTGTGGGTTAGGATGCCTCTTCCATAAAGAAGACAGACACATCACAGGACACCCAAACACAGCGTCCTGACGTCATACCCAAGTTCTGTACACTCTCTAATGTTCCAGACCCAGCTGTCACTCGGAGCCGCGGCTGTGCTGCTGGGCGGCTGGGCTCGTGTCTCTGCCTCAGGGATGCTCGTCAGGTATCTCAGAACTCGGGTCCTTTGGTCTGATGACGTGGGTACGTCACTGTAACCAGCATAGAAACTTCCTATTCTAGTCACTCGGCTCTTACTGCGGGTGGGAGAGTTCTGGTTTCTCAGCTCCTCTGCAGGTTGCTGAGGCTGCAGGCCTGGCAGGAGGGCTCCTCAGAGGCAGGAGCCACAGCAACTCTGCGGAGCCCGGGCTCTGTGAGTTGGCTTTCCAGAAGTGCTTCGTCTATGCGCAAAGTTGCCCACCTGGTCCCTGCAGCCTCCGCGGCCCACACAGCCCGTATGTCAGGTGCAGGCTCCTGGATGGAGCTGAGAGAGGATATTGGTGCTAGGAGGGCCTGTGTTCCAGGATCAGCAAAGGGCCACACACATGAACACACGCACACACATGCTCACACTCACACATGAGCTCTCACACTCACATGCACACACATGCATGCACACACTCACACACACTCGCAGTCACACACGGGCTGCACAAAGCTGGTCTTGGCACAGCCCCCTGGGACCACAAGCTGCAGAGCTCAAGTCACAACCTCGTTTGCTGGTGGCTCTCAATCGGGTGTCACCTCACTCACTGGAGGCTCCTGCTGTCCTGGTCCTTCATCCTCGGGCCTTCCCTTCGGGTCTGAGCACAGATGAGGACAGAACCCCCGAGGCACTGACCCGGGCGCCCTTCCTCCAGCAGGGCCGTGGAGGCAGGTGTGGACGGGGTGTGACCTGTGCTGCAGTCAAGAGAGGACAGGCTGGCCGTTGGCCCCAGGCTCTGGGGGCT
The DNA here is from genome assembly GCF_054644295.1 of Miniopterus natalensis. Taxonomy (NCBI): domain Eukaryota; kingdom Metazoa; phylum Chordata; class Mammalia; order Chiroptera; family Miniopteridae; genus Miniopterus; species Miniopterus natalensis. The sequence continues at coordinate 91,714,704 of NC_142085.1, read as the reverse complement.
TCCTGAGCAACACGGCAGAGGGGGCAGGACCCACATGTGTGAGGAACCTGCCATCAGACGTGTGGCTCCTGAACAGAATTCACTGTAAATGACGAGATGAGGAAACACCCTCTGCGTCTCTGGTCCCCACCTGCCCATTCCGGACAGAGGCACACGCTCATTCCCGAGCTGCTGTGTGTGGGTCTTGGGCATTCAGTTCTTGGCAAATGCGTGAAGCTGACGTGAGGAAAATGAACAGGAAAGTGAACCAGAGTCGTGGGTGGAGCCCAGGGGTGGGCACCGAGGTCCGGGCTGGGTGTGTGTGGTCCTGCATTAGCCGCAGTGAGCAGGCCGGGCAGTGTTGATGCCTCTGAGTCTATTTCCAGTTTGGGGGCTCCTCTCTTTCCCCCTGTTTACTTTTATGTGGCCTTTCGTCAGCCACCCCTTGTTCCTCTTTTCCTCTCTTCTTTGAATACTGTCTTCTTGTCTTTCTTCCTGAACTCAAGGTGGCCATCGGCACGCCTTTCTTTAGACTCTCCCACTCCCCTGCAAGCTTGGGGCCGCGCGTGTGATGTGCATGTGTGTACATTTTCCAGTGCCTTTAGCTCCCTCTCTCTGTCCAAGATCGGAGCAGACGTTGGAATGAACGTACACCAGGCTGTCCCTGGGACTCTGGTCGAGCTGGGAAAGGAGAGCTGTGCTGGCAGCACCCCGAGCACCGGCCAGATGGCCGAGGTCCCCGGCAGCAGCAGGCATTGCTGAGGTCCTGCCCTGGAAACTGGCCGTGCGGCTCCTCCCCAGCCTCCCCGGGAGTGTGCCAGCCCAGCACCTTCTGGGAGCGACAAGGCCACCCTGGGAGTCGCCACCCTGGACGGGGACCCCGCATCCTGTCCTGAGGGTTGTGGGTACTCCCGCCCGGCACCGCCTGCTGAGAGCCACTGGAGAGCAGGCAGTCCCGGCGGTGCTGAGAAGCGGGCAGATGTCTGAGGCTCGTCTCCATCCCTCCCGCTGGGGACTGGGCCAAGCACAGACCATTAGTGGCCATGTTTATGCATGAGCGGGGGCCTGCCCCACAGCCTTTCAGCCGTGAGCGCTGTCCAGATTATTTCTCTGCTGGTGACATCGTAGGAATTTGAGACGCAGAAACCTGTGGCACATCCCTTCTCTCCCATGGATGTGGGACGATGTTACGTAACCAACCTGACGCTTCCTGGGGATGAAGGAGCCTCGGGGCTTTTGTACACAGTCTTGCTTCCCTCTCTCACCCCTGAATGCAGGACCTGGACACAGCTCTCAGCTCTGCACCATCTTTCTCCATCACTGAGTGTCACTTGAATTGTTAAAAAGCTCTGTGTTGTATGAACCTACCTGATGTGCATGGGGGTTAATTCCAGGTAGAGGGTGACCAACACCCTGGCTGCAGGGGACAAAGGCAATTCCCTAGGATGCGAGACAGTCAGGGTGAGAACCCGGACCATCCTCGGCTGTGAGGGCGGCTGGGGACCCTGGATGGAAGCTGCTCTGTCATAGCTCCTAGGGCAGGCCCAGCCACAGGCAGGATGCAGTGCAGGGTCGGGACAGCTGCCTTAGCTCCTGCATTGAGGGCTGTTTGGAGAAGGTCCCCTTACCAGTCGAAAGAAAATGAAGCCCCTTGTTGAAAACCCTCAACAGCTGTGGGACATGCAGTATCTGGTCCCAGCGCCCTGCATTCAAACACGGAAAATCCGTTTTTCATGACTTTACCCAGAATGTCTTAAATTTACTGCCTGGCCAGGCATGGCTCAGTGGTTGAGCATTGACCTAGGATCCAGGAGATCGAGGTTCGATTCCCGGTCAGGGCACATGCCTAGGTTGCGGGCTCGATGCCCAGTTGGGGAGGTGCGGGAGGCAGCCGGTCCATGACTCTCTCATCATTGATGTTTCTGTCTCTCTCCCTCTCCCTTCTTCTCTCTGAAATCAATAAAGATATATTAAAAAAAAAATTTACTTGTATTTTTACCTGTCTTGACCAAAAACTGCAGACTATGCTTAGTGTGGTGGCGAGAGTCCCGGGAGCGGCACGTGCCATCTTGGAAAGAGCTGTTCCCCCGAATTCCTTTGCTTGGCGTGTCAACAGGGAGCGTGAGCTGGCCCTGTGAACACGCCTGCCAGCTCATGCCAGGGCCGTGGCGGTGTCTCAGCGCACGACAGGCAGGCTCCCTGGCGAGTGGGAGCTCGTGCCGAGCGAAGGCTCATGAGCTGCATTCGAGCCTGATTTTCACGACGCTGACTCATCGCAGGTTGGCGCATCCATGGATGGCACCACCTCTTCTCTGAGGATTCGAGCCATGGGCCTAGGAGGCGTGGTGGCTGAGGAACCCGCAGCCGGGGGACCTTGTGACTGGCGATGAGAAAGTTCTCATTTCCCTCCTGCGCGGAGCGGGGACGCTGGCCCAGAAGACCCCAGAGGCCTCACTCAGCCGTCAACACCCACGTGTCTGAGGACAGTTTGACACGAGCCACCACTGACATGCGAACCGCATGGGGAGACCCTGGGCCTGGTTTTCTGATCAATGGCAGCTGGTCAGGAGAAGTGTCATCCAGGGTGATTCCAGGACACCCACCCTCTATTTGTAAAAACATGATAAGAGATAAGAAACGAAACAAAACTATGTTTATACAGCCCATTCATTTAAGGAGACCAGAAACTGCATGTCTCATGCATTTAACTTCAGCGACATCCTCCATGGGGTGAGTGGGCAGAGCCGAGCCCCCCGCCCTCTGGTCCCTCCACGGGCTGCCGCCGGCTGGGAAGGGCTGTGGCAGGAAGGCTGGGCCGCTCACCAAGAGTGGAGAGTGAACCTGGCACGTTTCAGACCAGGTGAACCTCCCTGTGCACCTGGGGGGTGGGCGGGGCTTGTGTTTCAAGGAGCCGCTCGCTGCGACTCTTTCTTGGGGCCAGTTCCTCCTGAGCGTGTTGACTTTGGATCTGGCTTTTCCAGGGCTACATTGTTGCATGTAATCTCCAGCCCTTCCCAGCAGATAACATTCCTGTGGGCTGACAGCATCCCCAGGCCTGAGTGGCAGCTGCAGTCACCGCTCTGGGCACGCACACCTGGAGACCCAGAGCTCCCCACACGGCAAGTCACCCTCAGGGCGCCCTGGTCCCGCTCAGCACCTGTGAACGGTTTCCTCTCGCAGCCTGGTGTGGAAAGAGTTTATTTCCCCTTGTTGATGTTAGAAGGGAGGGTACCCTGGGCTCCTGGCCGGGGTTGTGCTCTGTGGCCCAGGGACTTCCCTCTCTGAGTCACGGCCCCTTGCCATCTGCCCGGGGAGCAGCTGGGACGTGTGCCGAGCCGCAGGCTGTGGGCTCAGGCCGCGACAGGCCAGGGAGAGTGGATTCCTGAGCTGAGCACCTTCACGGAGAACAGCCCGCCTCCAGCGGGGCAGGAATTTGGGGCTGCAGGCAAGGTCCAAGAATGTAGGGCAGAGGGAAGGAGGGATGATCCGAGCAGGGCCAGACGCCTACCTGGGAGCAGGTGTGGACTTGTATCAGCCCTGACCCCGGCGCCCAGAGCCTCCGGTGACCCAAGACAAGCCGCGGCCTGCCTGTTCCCGGTGGGCTGTGCCCTCTGCAGCCCAGGCAGGTCCTGCCTGGTGCTTGGACTTCTGCTAGTCCCCACGTGGCTGGTGTCAGTCATGTTTCCTCCTCTCCAAGTTCATGGCAGCCCTGGGGGTGGCTCCAGGTGCTCAAAGCCGGAGCCTCTTCCCGGTGCTCCTGCTGTCAGAGGGCGTTTTCAGGCGGACTTGCCATCACCGCCCCAGACACAACTGGCCGGAGACCAATACCTTCCTTCCCTCCCAGGGCGGTGAGCTTTCCAAGCACCAGAGCCCCACCTCCACCCCTGGGCTGCATCCTTTCTCATCTACAAATGTTTATCAAACACTGAACTTTGCAAGTCCCTGGTCCACAGTGGGGAGCAAACCCAAAAACAGTCTCTACTGAGTAGAGTGTATGTCCCCTGGGAGAGAGACAGCCAGATAATTACTCTAGAATATGGGAAGTAAAGAGAACCACTCGAAGGGGGAGCTTGTGAGGCTAGGACGCTGTCAGGAGGCTGGAGAAGCTTCCCCGCGGGAGTGAGGCTTGGGCTGAGTGGGGAGTGTGGATTAACTGGGCGAGGTGGAGAGCCAAGGGCATTCTGGGCAGAGGGAACAGAACGTGCAGAGGCCTGGGGCAGGGGCAGGCGCCCAGCAGAAGGAGGCTGATACACTGGGCTGCTGTGGCCCAGGCTCACGTGGCTGCCAAAGAGTTGAATGCCTTCTTTTAGGGGTCACTCAGCCTGTGTGAAAAGGCCTGTGACTCAGATCTCGATGGTCTGGCCCTAGGATCCAGGCTCCGAACCCTTGAACTCCGTGTTCGTGGTGATTCCAGACCTAAGCTCTGGACGCCCACCCCCATGATCCCTATGGGTCTAGCATCTATTCTGAACACCACGCCTGTGCTCCTCACCCGAGATTACAGGAAGTGGGATGGACATTTAGCCAGAATCACTTTCTTCAGCACCGACCTCCAGTGAGAATAAAGGTAATTACAAGTCTGGGGGAAAAGTAATGGCAGGGCAGGTGCCGGGGCTGGGGAGAGTCTGAGACGACAGCGATTCCTGCTCCACACCACGTCTGCTCTCCTGCAGCCCCGAGCACCCGGAACCTCCCGTGTGGACAGGGTCCACAGCCACGTGTCTGGTGAGGCGCCCGTGTGCTCACAGTGGCTCCTACGCCATGTTCTGCAGGCTGATCGTCGGAGCCAACACAGGCGTGCCCAGCGACCACTCCCCGGGGACAGGACACTGCAAACCCTTAGTGAGACAGATGCCCACGTGTGAATGGGAGGTACCGTCCCCTCTGCTGTGGCTCAGCATGGTTTTTAGGGTATTTAGGTATTTATAGCAGCCACACAGTCAGGGATCGCCACAGCATTCACATGCTTTCACCCTGTGAGGTGTGTGCGGGGACATCAGGGCCCTTGTCTCCTGTCAGAGGGCCAGTGGCCCCAAGTCCCGGGGACCAGCCCTTGCCTGGGCCTGGTGACGACCATCTAGGTCTGCATTCACCGACACGGAGGGACTCGGTGGTGGCCCCCCTTGATCCTGGGCGATCAGGTGACTTGAATGGGGATACTGATGTCCCCACTCTTAGTCTCCGCTTTTCCCAAACATTGACAAAATCCACGTCTCCAGGGGAGAGGCTGAATTTCAATGTTTCCACATTCCTGCCGTGAACAAAAGCCAAAGGAAACCCAAGTGGCGGGGGATGTGCCACATGGGCGGGTGCTGGCGGGAGGGTTTATTTTGCTTTGTTTGCGCTGTGGTCCAGGATTCTCTGGAAAAGGTGATCTTTGTGGTTCGGATGCTGTAACCACCGAGCTGCTGTTACAAAGTGGGGAACCGGATCTGCCATCAGGGACAGGCGTGTGGATGAGACGTCCACTGGGAATGGGGTGCAGGGGGAAAGCCGATCACTCCCAGCCCAGCCCAGGGAGGCCGCAGGCGAAACCCGAGAACAGGGCCTGGGAGGGAACCTGGAGACCTCTGCAGAGGCTGAACCCCCAATGCTACCTGGAAATACGTAGGTCATAGGTCAGCAACGCTGGTCTCCTGCCCTGGGCGGGGACAGGGAGCTCAGAGGGAGGGGTGCTTGGGGCTGTCTGGAGCCCACACCCCAGCCCCTGGACTCTCCCAGAATAGCTGCTGGTCCCAAGAGGGGCTTCCTGACAATTTGTTCATCTTGTCAGCTGAGATGGGCCACAAAAATGCCAAATAAATAGGCAGTGGCTCACTTTTGGTTGAAGTCTTTTCAGTCCCAGAGGGGTTTGTGTCTCCAAGTGGCTGGGCATTGAGTCTGACTATTACTGATGTTAACAGCCCAGGGGCTCCTCCCGTCTCTGCCCTCACTGTCCTCCTTAGACACGGGTTGCTGCCATCAGCAGTGGGTCCCAGAGCCAGAGCACAGGCTGTGCAGTGCACGTGCTGGCTGGGCAAGTTGTCCCCAAGATGAGCCCCAGGACCTGCGCCCACAGGCTACCCACACAGGCTTCACCCTCTTCCTCAGACACCCTCCCCCTGAGCCCAAACCTGGGCCTGAGCATCTGACAGCCTGCCCTGGGCAAAATCGCAGAGCGCCCTGGCTCCTGCACAGCCCCGGTCCAGCAGCGGGAGGGAGGATTTCCTTCTGACCCGGAGTGGGAAGCCCGTTGTCACACTGGCTCCAGTCCCATCAGCTTAGCTGCAAAGTTAAAAACCCACAACAAGTGCATCTGCCAGTTGTGCAGGGTGTGCGAGTGTCTCAATGCAGCCCTTCATCTCGGCCTGGCTCGGCCCCGCCGCACGGCCGTTGGCAGGGACAATGCCAGGGACAGATGCACCGGGGAGAGAAGGAAAGTCTGTTTAGACAGCAGCAGAGGGGGAGGGGAGAGACCAAACTGCACAGCTCGGTTTCCAATTAGACACATGCACATGGCTCCCACACGTGCTTACACACGGCTCTCGCACGGCTCACACAGGGCACTCGGCCACACTCACACTCATGTGCTCACACATATACACACACTCACACACGCATACGCATGCACGGACACACACCACACACTCACACACACTGGCACACACTCCCATCCATTCGCACGTGTGCTCACACATGGAGACCGTACACGACTTTAGGGCCAACTTCCCTGCATCACGTCATGGGTTGGGGCACGAGGCATCTCTCCAGGGTTGGGTTTATGGGTCGTGAAACCTGACCATTGGACCAGAAGTGAATTATTGGAAATGAGAGAGACAGAAAACTTGGCTTGTGCAGGGAGAGTTTTGTCAATAAAAAGAGTGGAAGGCATAGGTTGAGGTGAGTGGACTGGGTGGCTGCAGGTCAGGGTTGAGTGGCCTGGCTGATGTGGAGGAGAGTGTTGCCCTGGACTCCACACGGGGAGTGCAGGACAGCTGAGGGCTGCTGCTGGGCTGTGGCCTTTGCAGTGGCCACTCAGCCTGACCCCTCTTCCTGGGGTCAAAGCTCTTGTGAACGGATCCTGGGTTATTGTGTCCTGTCATCAGCACCCTTGTTGTGTGTCTCAGAGGCCACACTTGGTGTGGTGATGTTGGAATCTAGTGCCCTAGGGAGGAGCTCTCAATGTTTGTATGAGGACATCCCATGGATGGGAGACACTTGTCAGCAGTGAGCTGCTGGTCTCGATGGCCACGTGCTCCTGCATCTCCACAGTGGGCCCTAGGGAGCTTCTGGCTCCAACCCTAACCCAGCAGTGACTTCTCTGAGCCAGAGGCTGGTCATTCAAGCTTTGCCCTCCAGCAGTCCATGGAGCCGCCCACGCTTTCTCCCTAGCTGACGGCTGCTCATGCTTTGCCTTCTGGGGCATGGATGCCAAGGAAACAGAGCAGTTACTACCCTGGAAACAACACCCCACCCAATGGGCAGAAACACAGCCAGGTCATCGGCCAGTGACCAGCCTGAGTGAACGGTGTCGCAAGGAAAGGTTAAGGCTCTGAGCAAAATGATCCCCACACTCCCGTCCTGTGGGTGGGTGGCCCACCAGACAATGTGTTTGGGATCAGTGTTGACAGGACACCAGGACCCCCAGCTAAGGCTCTGCTCGCGGAAGAGGAAAGCACCTGCCGTTCATGGATCCAAGTTTCTAGCTGAAAACGGGGGGGTGATAAAGGTTCACTTCTGGTTGAAGTTGTATTTAGTTTTAATGATTATAGCTTCAGTTTTCCATTTTATCTTGGTTTAATTTTGACGTCATATTGCTCAAAATTCTATCAATTTTGTTGACATTTTCAAATTTATCAGTGCTCAATGGTTAATAGTATTCCCTTGTAATTTAAAAAATATCTTCTAAACTGTAATTATTCTTCCCTTTTTATTCCAAACATGTAAGTTGTATCTATTTTTTCTTGACCTAATCTTGCTAGGGTATTATCTATATTTTGTTAAAACAAAACAAACAAAACAAAAACACCTCAATCTGATCCTTGGCACAGAGACAGCATACAGCACTAAAAGTACCAAAACAAACAAACGTTAAAAAATATGATAACAAAGCAGCAAACTTTGGGGAAGGTGGAGAATTTAATTTCCCGAGTTTCCACATTTTAAAATTCAAATGTCCAGTGTTCAACAATAATAACAAAAAAATTTAAAGGGAACACAGAGAAACAGGAAAGTATGACCCATTTAAAGAAAAAAAAAAAAAATCAACAAAAGCTGTCTCTGAAAAAGACCTAATGGTAGACATACTAGACACAGACTTTGAAACAACAGTTTTAAATATGCTCAAAGAACTCCAAAGAATATGTGGAGAAAGTCAAGAAAACAATGTGTTAACAAATGAAAATATCAATAAAGAGTCGGAAAACCTAAAAAGAAATTCAGGAGCTAAAGTATAATAACTAAACTGGAAGTTTTACCAGATGGATTCAAAGGTACATTTAAGAAGACAAAAGGAAGAATTACCCAACTTGAAGACAGGCAATGGACATTACAAAGTCTGAGGAACAGAAAGAGAGAAAATGTAAGAGAAGCAGGTGGCCCTAAGAGACCCATGGGACACCACCAAGTGGATCAAAATATGCATCTGGGAGTCCCGAAAAGAGACGTGAGAAAGAAAGAGGGGGCAGACCTCACAACTGATGGAAGACATGAATATGAACATCCATGAAATGCAAGTGAGATAAACTCAAAGAGACCCACATGGAAACACATTATAATCAAACTTCTGAAAGACAAAGACAAGCAAATCTTGAAAAGAGCAAGAGAGAATCGAGTCATTCTGGACAGGCAGAATGCAGACCCTCTTCCCCCATCCACCTGGGCCCAGCAGTTTTCCCCAGGCAGCTGTGGCGTCCCCATGGCCCCTTCAGTGTCACCGGGCTTGCCATGGGGTCAGCTTCATCCTCTGAGTCCCCACCAGATGGGAGTCAGCTGGAAACAGCCTTCTCATGTGACCGGACCTGATCCCTGGGGCTCAAGCCCATCTCCATCCCCAGGCACGGCCAGGGGTCCTGCTTCACCTGGAAGGATTTGTCTTAGGGAAATCACCACCCACCCCCTGCCAGCCCACCTGCTGCTTAAGCCTGTGAGCTGCCTCTGGCCCCTTAGAGACTGTGACTGGCCATCAGAGCCTGGACCTGCCTCACCCCTGCCATTGTCCACAGAAGAAACCACTTAGTATCTAAAACAAAGCTGAATCTATTGCTTGCACAGGGAGGAAGAGTGGCTCTTACAAGGCATGGTCTTTGAGCAAAGCCAAACTCTGGCCTGACGGGCATGCAGGGAGGAGTGGGGTTGGCAGACTGTCAGAACTCGGGAGCCTGGTCCCTGGAGGTGGCCTTTTAAGGGAAGTTGCTGCTGACCCACTGGGAGTGGTTGTAAGCATTTTGTGGTTTACTTGTTTGCAACTTGGACCAAGGCCATGGAACAAAGGGTACTTCCTTTCTCACTTTGGAGAATGGGCTGTTCTACCCTCCCTGAGCACTGAGGAGCCTCTGGCCTGATCTCCCCAGGATTGCGGCTGGAGTTGGAATTAACTCTGGGGGCTGTTCGCCATCCTGGGTAAAAATTCACCCCCCGCCCCATTGTCTGGCTGTATAACCTTACACATGTCATCTAATCTCTCCAAGTCTCAGATTCTTCATTGATAAAACAGGGTATGGATATCACCCCATGTTAGGGACTCAACCAATCACAGCCAAACAGAAGCGTCCCACCCCCAGGCAGTGGAGAGCTCAAGCCCCGTGCAGCCTGGGAGGACCGAGGCTCCTCAGGTGGAGCCCAGGGGCTTCCAAAGTCTATGTGCAGGGGTTTGGCTGGAGCCCAGACCCCAGAGACAGGTGAGCAACACACCCATGTAAGGGGGCGCTGAGGGGTGCAGCTGAGGCAGCGGCCATGGAGGCAGGGTAGTGGGTAGGAGGGGGGTCTGGATCCGCTGGGACACTGGGACACAGGCCTGGGGTGGGGCCCGATGGCCTGGTGAAAACTTGTGTGGGGATCTGGTGTGCACTGAGTTTTTTAATGCAGAAATGATGGAACTGGCCTTCCTTTTCCCCCTTCCTTCCTTCCTTCCTTCCTTCCTTCCTTCCTTCCTTCCTTCCTTCCTTCCTTCCTTCCTTCCTTCCTTCCTTCCTTCCTTCCTTCCTTCCTTCTTCCTTCCTTCCTTCCTTCCTTCTTTGTCAGAGAGATACATCGATCCATTGCCTCCTGTATGTGCCTTGACTGGGAATTGAACCTGCGACCTTCCAGTGTATGGGACTCCGCTCCAACCAATTGAGAAACTCCAGCCAGGGCAGAACTGTTTTCTTGTTGACTTACAGGCTCATCCAAAGTAACAGGTCATGAACTTGGGGGAGCTCCGGATGCCAGGGCTTCCGAGGCCGGGACAGCCCTGTGTGGTTCTGGGCCCGCTCAGTCGGGTGAGCTCTTGGAGCGGATCAAGCAGTCTCACCGTGAAGGTGGAAAAACGGTGATGCTGCCCCCACTTTCTGCTTCCCCTCCCGCGGGAATCCCCCAGGAACACCCACAGGGGGACGTGCAGTCCTCTGCTCCACCGCCCCTGGCAGGTCCTCATGGGGGCGTCCAGGCTTCCGGTCCTCCCTGTTGGGGCACTGCTCACGCGTCTCCATGTCCCCCAGCGTCTTCCTGCTTACCTTCTCCCACCTCTGTGCCAGCACCTGGAACCTGTCTGGACACGGCGTACCCAGAATCGACGGGGAAAATGGACATGAGCCTGTGCTCATGGAGGCTGAGACTCAGCCATGGGTTTTGCCTGCTCTCAGCGCTGGGCTGGGTGTGAGGCAGCCAGGCTGGGGAGGGGCTCAGGTATTTCTTTCCCACCTACCTGGGTGCAGGTCTCACTGTTACCTGAGTGGGTACAGGGGTCTTTGCTGTCTGGGCGGAGCTCAGATCACCTGCAGCCCACGCCCAGCATCCTTTGTAAATGCGCTGCCTGCCTGAAATTGCCCGCTGGCGGCGTGGAGGCTGCCCTGCCCGGCGTGGGGCGTGCGATATGTTCAGTGCTGGCCGGGCTCCCAGAGCTGGTTTTGTTTTTCCTCAGCATTAACTCAGGGGAGATTTTCTAGTAGGCTGGGCGGCTTAACGGATAATGCTCGGCCTTTCACATTTGGGCATGTGGTTGGGGTTCAGCCTGAGGTCCCGAATGAATTATGCTGCAGGCTGCAGTCTGGGCAGGCCTGGCCTTTTGGGGCCCTCCCTCTGGCTGCAAAGCCCCCCTACCCCCAAGGTCCTTGTTTGCGGCCGGCTGCACTGCAGCCTCTGTTTCCGCACAGCTCAGCTCCCTCTTCTCCACCCGGGACCGCACCTTGGGACTCTGTAACCTGGGCTCCCGGCAAAGGGGTGGCATGACCACAGTGGAAGAGGGTGCCCTGAACCGGCCGGGACGTGGAGTCTCCCTCCCTCCCGGAGCAGCCTGTGTAGACACGTGTTTGTGTGGGGAACAGGAGGGCGGTCTCTCCCCAGACGCCAGACTCAACTCTGCTTGTGGCCACAGACGTAGCTCAGAAGCCCCCTGCCCCCAGGGTTGTGGCCTGGCAGGGGCAGGCAGTGGGCAGGGCCAGACCACTGTGCCCCTCCCCCACCACGCATGGGCCCCCGTGTCCCTGAAGGCAGCATCTCCTAACAGGGGCAGGATCTGAACATCTGCGTAACCACAGCAAGCTTCTGGTGAGGATTCCCTCGAGGGGGCGTCCCTGTAGCAGGACGGGGGCGAGGGGTCCGCAGAGACTGTGTGCCCGCCCCCAGGTGTGACCGTGGGAGGCAGCTGATGCTGTGGGGGCTTTGGGAGCCCTGTGGTCATGGCAGCACCACAGGGGTTCCTCCCCAAGCACTTCCACTTGGTGCAAAGTCCCTTGGAAAGGGGATGGCCTAGGACAGCAAGGCGAAAGGGTGGGCCTTTGTGAGCGCAGGATGGAGGGAGCGGGAGGGAGGAGGGTTGTCCAACGGGCTGAGGCGGGTGGAGTGGGGAGTGCGCCGTGGGACAAGGAATGTGGCTGGTCTGTCACATGGGAGGGTCCTAGACATGGATGGAGGGCTGGGGTCAATGACAACCCGTCTGGGAGCAGTAAGTTGGCCTGGGGGTGCTGGTCAGTGCACCGTGGGGGCTGCAAGGCCAAGGTAATGTGGGCCGGTGGAGGTCACTCCGTTCCCCAGTCTCCCTGGCTGCTTTGAGAACATATCCCAAGAACGGAGTCCACCAGCCTCCGCCCGGCTCGGCTCCCAGGAACGCCAGCCCAGCCCCTACCCGACGGGATGGGACAGGCAGGGCCGCCCGCTGAGCCGAGGCGCCCCTCACAGTGCGAGGAAGTGGGAATCAGCCTCCTGTTTGCCACATGCTCCAGCTACGGGGACATTTATGCTGCAGACAAAGACACAAGCACGAAATGACAACTTCCAGTCAGAATCGTGAAAACCCCCAGGAAGGCGGAGGCAGAGCACCTGCCGTCCTGGACCCAGCGCCCCTCGCGTGGCTCCAGCGGGTGGTTGCTGCGGTCCGGGCACTGTGGTCTGGCTCTGATTAGTCCTCTCTGTTCGCGCAGACAAGCCCTGCCTCGCTTCCCCGGTGAATGAGCCCGGGGCACAATGGAGCCTGCTGGCAGGAGTGTGGCTTCCAGGGCTGTCACTCTGCTCCTGTCCTCTCCTTTCTTCCCCAGACCTCTGATGACCAAGTGGGAGATGGAAATGAGGGAGGCGTTCCTTGGCTGCAGAAGTGGGTATGTGTTGGTCTGTGTTTGACAGTGACATCCCCGGGGACAAGTTCTCATGGACTTACTACAAGAGTGTAACGGGAGGTGCTGTACCATCTAAAATCTTCTCTGGTCTTCCATAGATGCTGACAAAGTAGTGGCTGGTGGTAGGAAGAGGGTGTGCTATGGTTTCCAAGGGAGCACATGGTTTACAATGTGTTGCTTGTATAAGTCGTAATTCAGAAATCAGCTGGGGCTGCAAACAGGACACAAAATACCAATATTTTGGATTTTAATTATATTTTTCATCTAATAATTCAAACATTAATATTATCCATTTGTTTTTGTTACATGCTCTGAGATAAATATCATTATTGCCACCACCACCATCACACCACCATCCTCACCATCGCCATGGCCAGGATCTGGTGGGGTGTGAGCTGGAGGCAGAGGGGCTCAGGCCAGTCTGGTTCAGTTTCTTATGTCCTGTGTTTCCCAACAGGGAGTATCCACGGCTCCCAGGCTCCTAGTGGGGCCCCCCTGCCCCAGGTCTGAGGCCCCTCTGTCGACTCAGGAGGTCACCAGACAGAAGAGTGGCCTGAATCTCTGTGTTCAGCATGTGTCCTTGGGATTCTTTCAACTTTTTGATAAATCAAAACATTTACTATCATCACTATCGTCATCATCAAAAGATCTCTCTGAAGAACCTGAGAGCTCGGTGTGCTTGGGCCTGGAGGACGCAGGGAGAGCTGGGAGATGCGACTGCCACTGACCACTGAAAACCGGGTGAGAAGCGCATGCAGCTCAAACATTTTAGGATATGAAGAAAAATACAGAAATAAAATGAAATAAGAATAGAGAAAGTGGAGTAATTTTAAGGAAAAACCCTTTGTGTCTGAAGAGTATACAAATCTCAGGTGCGAAGCCCTATGAGGTTCCGCACAGTAAGCACAGCGGGTGCCCAGCCCCGGTTTCCAGGAGTCTGTCCCCCCCCAACCGCAAACAGCCTGACCTCTCACTGCTGCATTAGCTTTTCCCGATTGTGAGCTTTCTAGGACTGGAACCAGACAGTCTGTGTTTTGTGTGTCTGGTTCCTTTCCCTCATCATTACGTTCGTGAGATTTGTGCCTGTGGCTCATGCGCTCAAGGTTCCTGCTGCTGAGGATGCGCCGCCGATTCCCCCCACGAGCAGCGAGCATCCCTGAGGTTTCCTGTGTTCGGCTGTAAAATAGCATGGCCACGAGTGTGCGGCAATGCCTGGCTGCCTGAATTTGGAGAGGCCGGGGTCTGGTCCTGCCTGCTGACTGGGCGAGGCGGGGGCAAGGAGCTGGCCATGGAAACTGCCCCCCAGGCTGTCACAGTGCCTGAGATCCTAGCTCCACGTCTATCCCCACTGTGGGCAAAACCCTCTCACTCCCTCCATGCTTAAGCTCTGTAATTAGGTCCGAGTAGCTCCTTTGATCAGAGTAATAGCTGTTTACAACTGGGGCACCGTGGCCCTCCTGCACCTCCCAGGAGCCCTCTAGGCTGCACCCCTGCCCGACGGGGAGAGGATAGTGATTTCATTAGAGCCTTCATGCTTTCAAAGGCAATTCTCTGTGGAGAGGCCCCGCTGGGATCCTCAACCCTATAGGATCACCTCCAGGATAAACACCATGGACCATCGGCTTGTTCTTGTCCTTCCTGAGTCCACGGCTGGTTTGCTTCCGCAGGGCAGGTGCCCTCCAGGTGACAAGGACACCAGCAGGCAGAGAGCACACAGCTCTCCTGAGAATTTTTGTCACCAAGGAGAACTGAATTCTTGACAAGCATGTTCCCTCTGAGTCAGTCTCACAACATCTAGACAATGGGCCAGGCGCCCCTACCTATGGCCACCTCTGTGCCATGTGACCTGGCCTATGGCTATCCCTGTGCTAGAGGTCCCCAGTCCTGGGTGAACCTCAGAAGGTGGCACAAGCGACCCATGGCTGTGAATAGCTATCCCTTGCTGTAAGTCCCTCTAAGCAAGGACAGGCCCAGCAGGTGGGCTGGGGCAACAGAAAGGTGGGGGATCCCTGCACACCTGCCAGGAAGTCCCTCAGACTCCACCTGTGCCCAGGTGAGACCTCAGAGTCCCCTCATGCCATGTCTTCAGCTGTTGGCTTTGGGACAGCTGAGCTCCCGGCCTGGCCCAGCCTCTCACCAGCCCAGTGGTGTAGCCCTCCCCACAGCTAGTCCTTTGATCCTGCTCCACACATCCAGAGGTCCAGCGGTAGGAGGGAGTCCCAGAGGGTGACCCTTTCGTCTTTGTCCAGCTCTGGGCCAGGTGGGCACAAGAAGAGCCCTCTCAGTGCTCACGACTCTACCTTGCCCAGGGTCTGGCCCACAAGCCCTGTAGGCCCAGCACTCCCGCCGTCCCAGTGGGGATCTGGTGGGAATGCTGCCCCGTGCAGTGTGAGCTGGAGGCAGAGGGGCTCGGGCCAGTCTGGTTCAGTTTCTTGTGTCCTGTGTTTCCCAACAGGGAGTGTCCATGGCTCCCAGGCTCCTCGTGGGGCCCCCCTGCCCCAGGTCTGAGGCCCCTCTGTCGACTCAGGAGGTCACCAGACAGAAGAGTGGCCTGAATCTCTGTGCTCAGCATGTGTCCTTGGGATTCTTTCAATGTTTTGATAAATCAAGACGTTTATGTTTTCATTTTTTTAAAATCCTCACCAGAGGATATTTTTTTCATTGATTTTTTTTTTTTTTTTTTTTTTTAGAGAGAGCAGGAGGGAGGGAGGGAGGGGGAGAGAGAGAAACATTGATGTGAGAGAGACACATTGACTGGTTGCCTCTGGCCTGAGGCAGACCTGGGTCGGGCATTGAACCTGCAACCCAGGTACCTGCCCTTGACCTGGAATCGAACCTGAAACCCTTTGGTGCACAGGTGGACGCTCTAACCATTGAGCCCACCAGCAAGGGCTCTCTGTGTTTTTCAAACGTTTATTTTTGAAGCATTTCTGGGCTAACCGGGAATGGCCAGCACAACCAAAGAGAGGCTTGGTCATCGGCTTCCATCTCACCAAGACGATGCTCTCCAACCCTGGTCCAACTCCCGGGCCTGGTGCCTGCCCCACACCCATGCCTGCCCCCTGCCCCCGGGCCCAGCTGGCAGCTGCCCTCCCCGGGTTTCCAGGAAGCAATCGCGGTGGGGGTGTGGGATGCGTCACAGCCGTCATCCATCCCCATCTCAAACCTCCTTGAAATAGTCATGGGGACCAGGACTCACCTGTCTGCCTGTGCACACAGGGCCGCGAGGGGAGTCAGGCAGGCGCAGCCCCCACTGACAGCTAAGGGCCTGGCCCCAGACGACAGGCCCTCCTCTCCCCCTCAGACGTGTTCTCCCCAGGGGGGCGGGGCCTGGAGCTCTCCAGGGAAGGGGATGCTTCCAGGAGATGAATACTTCATAGGTCAGCGAACCTCGCTTCATGCCTGAGGGTCGAAAGGGTGGCTTCGTTTTACGTTGGCGGACGTGTTTCCGATGGAGGCAGGCAGACAGGCTGGGGTAGATAACATGGCCGGTTGAAAACCAGCGTTGGGGGTGCACGAGGGAATGAGACTGTCCGAGTAGAGCGAGGGGAACGTTAGGACGAGACGCAGCCCTTGAGACCTGGACGTGGAGTACGCTCACCCACGAAACCCTCTCCAGGTGCCTGTGTGGCTCCCAGCTCGCAGCGGGATCGCCACAGTGTTGGGAAAAGAAGGAATGAGTGAGGCAGTTCTGGTGACCTTCTCACTGTCCCATTCAACTGAAACTGCACCCGGCCAGCGTGGCTCAGCGGCCAAGCATTGACCTATGAACCAGGAGGTCAGGGTGTGATTCCCGGTCAGGCACATGCCCAGGTTGCGGACTCCATCCCCAGCAGGGGTGTGCAGGAGGCAGCCAGTCAATGACTCTCTCACCATAGATGTTCCTCTCTCTCTCCCTCTCCCTTCCTCTCTCTGAAATCAATAAAAAACCCCAACATATTAAAAAAGTACTTATTAAAGTTCCCTGCTTTGGAAAAAAACAAAAAAACCCCAACACCGTGAACGTGCTGTGAATTCTCCCGTACTCTCCTGGCACAGGATGACTGCTCATTTCTATCCCGGTTTCTACTTCCCCGTGTCTTTCCTTGGAGAAGCTAACAGAAAATAACAAGTAAGGACTTTATTTTTAGTTTTTTGAGAAGAAGTGGGAAATCTTGCAGCGAATGTGTAGGAAAAAGCCATAGGGAACCGAGACAGCCCAGCCCAGGAGGGAGCACTGCTGCCGGGGCACCGCGAGCCGCTGGCTGGGCCTGGGGATGCCCCTCATGGGATCCGTGGCTGAAGGGCCTCGAAGGGCAGGCAGAGGAACTTCCTCCACCATCACCCACCTGTCTTCTCTGTGCACAAGGCAGGGCTGTCCCTGCTTCTGTGACCTCACTAATTTAATCTACTGTGACTGTGGGATCTCAGGAGGGAACAAGGCCTGCAGAGAGAAGACGATGGAGCTCCTGATGCAGAGAGGAGCTGGGCCAGGCCTCCCAGGGACAGAGGGGCAGGCGATGGAGCAGCAGTTCCCCCTCTGTCCCCGACGGTCTCTTCCTGCCGTGAGGACCTAGCAATTGTCAGAGTGGTGAACCAAAATCTCCCTTATGCCAGCTCACTAGCAGACTAGAGAAACTACATGTTCCTTTGGATACATTTCACCAACCGCACGTGAGCTCTGCATCCACACGATGGGTGTCACGCAGCCAGGCGGTGGGCCCAGGAAGTTGATCTAGATAGAACTCACCACAGGACAGTCACATGATTGTGGAGCCCAGACAACACCAAGAGTGTGGGCCCCTCCTCCTCTGAACTGGTGTCAGCGTCCAGATGACCCTGAGTGGCTCCACCTCCCACCTGCCACCCGAGTGTTAGATTCCAGATGATGCTTGAATGTCTACACCCATGAAAAGTGTTAAGAAGTTTAGCATTCTGTGTGTGTGTGGAAGGTGAAGCTGTGGAGAAAAGGAGCTTATGGGCACAAGATTCTCTAACAAGGACGGTAGTCCTCAGCGCATTCCTCTGTCTATCTGGGTGGTGTGTTCCTGTTGGTCAAAATGAACAACTCACTGTTATTATATATTTCTATATCGAGACAAAGGTATCTTTAGACTAAAATGATTATTGTGTTCTGGCTACATTGGACCATAGTCCTTGGCTTTGTCCCATTCTCTGCACTGCAATTAAAGCCTATAGGTGCTGTGACTGGCCCTCAGCGCTTGTCTCCTCCCCCAGCTGTGGTGGGTCCTCATGTCTCCTCTCTGCTCTGAGGACAGCAGTGGGTGACAGGAGCGTCGCCAGCCTGACCCCTAAATTACTTCATTTGCTCCCTTAGCTTGTCAACAGCAGAGCTCCTGAGACTCCCTGAAGCTGACAGGGCCCCTAGGGCAGAGAGCAGAGCTGGGGCAGGTGGATGCCTGTGAGAGTGGGGCCATGAGAGCCCTAGGCCCTGGTGTTGTATCCCCAGGACTCAGCTCTCAGGACCACAGTCCCGGAAGCTCCACACACCTGACATCACACAGGCAGTTTCTGGGCCTCACAGCATCGTGCACGGCCGTGGGTGGGGCTGGACTGGATCGGCACAGGCCTGGGGGCTGCCAACCCAGGACACACTCTCATCCCTCCAGTCCTGGGGTCCAAGGGGTGGGTCAGCAGAGAAGGATGGGCACTAGGAGACAGGACAGACAGAGAACATAGGGGGGCCTCTGGTCACGGAGCAGGCACTTCCCGGACACGGCCATGGGGCCAGGCTGCCCTTCTGGCCCTGGGAGTCCCGAGGGAGGAAGCTGGTCTCTGCAGAGTTCGGCGTGACCCCTCAGCCGACACCCCGTCCCATAGCGGGAGTGTGCGGCCATACCTGGCACTGCCCGTCGGGCGCTGGGCCCCGAGCACAGGACTCGGACGAGTTTACGAGCAGCCACTCTGAACTAAGGAACTCATACGACTCTAGTTTTAAATGCCACTGGGAGGAAAACAGCAGCCCAGCATCACTGTCGGAAACCCACTCCACCTGCTTTCAGAATTTCTCTTTGCCTTTGACAATCATGCAATTGTCACCCTAAGCATTCAAAAGGAATATCAGAATTTGAAGACACCGAAAGTGAAGATAAAGGATCCCTGTCCCTTATCTCAGATTTCACCCAGGGGCACTGCCTGGGCGCTGGCTGAGGGCTCCACCCTCCTCTCCTGGGTTTACTGAGCTCCCTCCCTCGGCTGCATTGCTCCTGCTCCCTCAGCAACCTGCTGTTTGCCCCTGACCTGGGGTTGCTTCTCTTTGAAACCACATCCCCCTGCTCCTGCCTGAGCCAATTGTTTTATAGATAATTAACATTCAGCTCGGCAGCTGCGGCATCCGCGCCGCGGGGCCCACGCCGCTGTCTGGAGAGGGCACAGCCAGTCAGAGCCCACTGGGACTACGCTGACTCTGCAACGGGGAGGCTCCCGCAGCTGGGCCCCCCACCACAGCAAGCCACGCCGCCCACGGCCCCAGCCCCTGCAAACCTCAGTTTTAGAGCCAGGAGTGTTGTGCTTGGAAGCCTGGCGGCTGTGTCCTGGATTAAGAGAGGAAATGAGGACAGCTCTCTGTCTGTTGGGGGGTTTCCAAGTGGAAGCCGGACGTTTGCCACGTGTCCCCGAGTGGCTCGCACGTGGCCAGCCTGGGGATGTGGAGCCAACCCTGAGGGAGGGTTTCAGGTGAAAGCAACGAGTGGACAGGACTCCACAGCACCAGCAGCTGCGTTTTCGGTTTTCTGCCCTGGACACGCTGCCCCACCATGTTTGCTGAGTGACCTGGGGCCAGCTCCCCGCTGCAGGATGCGTGGGGCATGGGTGCGTGGGCGTGCAGGTGTGCACGTAAGTGTGCATGTACACGTGTGTGTGTTTGCAAAGTCCTGGTCAAGGCTCTGTGTGGCTGTCCAGGCTGTGGGCCTGCCCGGTGTCCAGGGCCTGGGGCTGCTGTGAGAGGACAGAGATGGAGTGAGGAGTCACTGAGCTTGTGTCACACCCCCCTTCTCCTCCCCCACTCACACTTCTGAACTCCTCACAGACCCCTGTGGAAGCTGCCTGATGGGGGGGCCGTGAGTGAGTCACTGTCCTGGCTGAGACAGTGGCTGTGGGAAGGCAATAGTGGGGTGTCTAGGAAGGCGGGATGTCCTCCACCACCCCTTACATGTCCAGGGAGCAGGACTGAGGCCTGGCCAGGAGACTCGGCCAAGAGTCCCTCAGTGGGCAGTTTACACACCTCATTATCTTCAGCCCGGTCAGCTGCTGGTGCCAGGTGAGGACCCTGCTCAGAACCAGCTTCCTCCCTGACCCCGACCCTGGGAGAGTGTGGTGCTGTCCTCAGGACCGGGCCCCACACCGGGTCACCCTGCAAGGGTGGCCCCAGGGAAGGAAACCGGCAGACTCTTCTTATATGTAGTGTGTGTGTATGTGCATATTTGCATATTTGTATGTGTGTGCATGTGTGTGTATATAAGCGTATGTTCTTATGTGGTCTCACCCGACATGACTGCTTCTCGAGCTTCTTGCTTCTCTGTTGAGTGTGGGCGCCCGACCCCCACGCCCCACAGACATCAGGCATCAGTCTCCCCATAAATCTCATCTTTCCCCCGGTCAGGTCCTTGCTGCTCCCTTCTGCATCCGCCCCGGTAGCTTTCCGCGGAGGAATGCTGTCACAAAGACGAGAATATGTGAAACAAGAAGACATCTGATGCCACCTTTTGCTGGAGAGCAGATCTCGGCTTAAGGCAGCTGGTGCCAGAGCGTTTGTGAGTCCACGTTCCGGCGCCCGGGAATGCGTGCAAGGGGATATCCTGGCAGCGGGATCAATTAGCGGCCTTAGAAGCCACATTAAGACATTTCTGTGCTGACCCGATCTCTTTGTTGCCTGCAGAGGCCCATTTTATGACCTACCCAGCCAGAAATACGCATGAATATGTCCATATGTCAGAATGGGTGTACACACACAAGTATATATGCAGCAGCCTCGTGGAACAGTCATGACTGTGACAGAAACACAAGATCCGAGAAAGCTATCATTACCTGGTGGACCAGAGTGAAGTGATTGCGGAGGCTGGTGACTGGAGGGTCCGCTACCAGCTATTTGGGGAGATGATGCAGCCTGGGGTGTGGAACAGGGGCTTGGGGCCAAGGAAATCCGTTAACAGCTGTGTGGCCTTGAGCAAGTCCCCTGACTCTTGGCCTTGGCGTTTGCCCCTGTGATTGCGGATGTCATGAGGATTATATTAAACTGCCTTATGTATTTGAAGTACTCAGTATGGTGTCTGGTGCATAAATGCCCAGGAACCTAAAATCATTATCACTGGTGGGTGCGTGCCCTGCGCCCCACCCTGCACAGCTGCACCTTCAGGTCACCGGGCACCTCCACAATCCTGGTGCCCGGGGCCTCTCAGAGGCCCCAGTCCCTGTGCCCCAGCCTTCCCACGCCCAGCCTCCCTGTGCCCCAGCCCCTGGAGCCCCGCGGTGCCCCTGCCCTATGCACCAAGGTCAGGGCAGGTGGCTGCTCAAATAGACAAATGAGTGAGCAGGATGAAGGGCCCAGCTGCTGCCTCCCAATGTGAGGGCCTGACGTCCAGCCCTGTTTTTTCAGGTTTTTGTTCCTCTAGCAAGAGCAGGGGCTGCAGGCTGCACTGCGGTGGAGGAGCCTCTGCTCATGATTTTGCAGCCACCTTGCCCAGACAGGTTTGCAGAGCCTCCTGGAGCTCCTGCCCGTTGGGCCCTTCCCTCCTGGTGCCTGTGGCTGCCCCGCTGGTGCTCCTGGCCCTCCCCTCCAGGACCTTGGCATTTCTCTGGATCTGTGTCTCCTGTCCCAGTACGAGTGGGGCCCCATCTCCCTCTTAATCTCTCACATTAGTTAGAACAGCTCTTTTCACAAAAACACTCAATTAAAAGCCCTTAATGGCTTTGCTCCTCTTACCGAATTGGAACACCCTTATTTTTGTCCCAAATACCTGGTGCTTGGTGAGCCCCGGGAGGGCTGCCTGGCAGAGTTTTGCTGTTTTATTAGTTTTGGGAGCACTTTCCCTGCACCGGCCTCGCTCTGTGCTGAGCTCACACCTGCTGTGTGTTTGGACACCTCCTCCCATCACCTCCAACCCCTGAGTAAAGCCCTGGTTGACATTGAACAGAACCCAGTGTGACTGAGTGACCTGGGTACACCAGGCACTGGAATTTGTCAATTTGGGGAATTAATCTGTGGAAGACTGAGCAGGGGGCAGGGCTGGGGCAGAGAGAGGCTGACCTGCTGCTGAGTTAGCTCTCTTGGCAGGGGGCTAACGAGGACCCACAGGGAACAAGTCCCTGCCCCTTGTTGACAGGCCCAGGAACACCTGCTTTTGGGGAGGCTGTCCCCACTGTGAGGTGGACTGGGGGTGTCTGTGTGTCCCACCTTGGAGCAGGTCCCAGAATACACCAGGGCTTCTCAGTGTGTCACGTGTCTCCCACCTGAGCCAAGGTGCTGGGGTGGAGGAGGGGGTGTCACTGACACAGTGGTTCCCGGAAAATTCCCAAATTCCAAATCCAAAACCCATTCTTGCAGGAGAGGCACAAGGACCCGATTCCTGTCAGTAGTGTCACAGGAGGGAGGGTTCCAGGGCCCTGCAGGACCACATCACCTGCCCCTGGAATGTGGTTTGCACTTTGGAGCATTGACCTCGGAGCCTGGGGAGGATGGCCCCAGGAAGGACAGTGTATGCTTCCTATAGACGCTTACCTTTAGCTGGTGACCGACCCTGAACTTGGCTCTGGGCATGAGAACATGCTGTAGACTGAGGACCTTCAAAAGGCTGCTGATTCTGAGGGTTGGTCCCCGGTCCTGGAGTGGCCGGGCGGTGGAGGAATCCTGCTCCCACTGTGGGGGAATCGGAGTCTCTAGTCTTCCCAGAGGACGTGC
Source organism: Miniopterus natalensis (assembly GCF_054644295.1). Taxonomy (NCBI): domain Eukaryota; kingdom Metazoa; phylum Chordata; class Mammalia; order Chiroptera; family Miniopteridae; genus Miniopterus; species Miniopterus natalensis. The sequence continues at coordinate 91,692,042 of NC_142085.1, read as the reverse complement.
AGGGGAGGGATCCTTGTCGAGGCTGGTGGGACCTGGAGTTACCGACAAGACATTATGTCTGAATGAGAGTTATTGTGGATGATTTATTAGTTCAACTTTTTTATTACACTTAATAAGATATAATATATACATTACATACATATATACACATAATTTTGAAATTAAAACATGTTTTCAGTTTTTAAAAATCCCCCAAATAAAGTAAATGTAAAAAATGTGAATTCTCTTGAAGGATTTTAGCAAAATGGAAGCTTCCTGTGTATTTTCCACTTTTAGGGAAGCCCCAAAGTCTCCAGGCCATTAATTACCACTTGGCAAATATAAACACATTCTTTTTTGCCCAAGTGTGGGGTTGACTTAGTGGGCTACAGGTATTTCCAGGACGCCTGCTCTCATGCCACTCACAGTGCCCTGGGAAGACTTCCATGTGCCAAGGGCATCAAGCACGACCTGGAAAGGCCTGGCCCACGACTCCAGCCACCATGTGAGCCACGCTGCATCCACCCTAAGAGTGGACCTCCGCATGGCAGGTCCTCCCACCCACCTGTGGACGGAGCTGCAGCTCTCGTGGAATGTGACTGGTGGGCTTCTGGGAGGAGGCTGCCTGGGAATGCTCATCACCTCTGAATATTCACCTGAACAGAAGTGACCTGGACTGAATGTTTTTCGTCTCAAAATGTGGCGTTTTGCTTGTGAAGATGCTCACAGTGTGCTGACTGCTGTCCACCTCCTGAGTCAGGCTCTCAGCGAGCATCACGTCTTCAGTGCTGCCCCAGCTGCCAAAGTTCCCTGACCACTGCTGCCCCATCACTGCTGCTTCCCCTGCCAATTTGTATGCAACTGAAAGTAGTGCTTGGTCCCAAACCTGTATATGATTGTTATTATTGTACTAAATTACTATTTTAATTTATTTAGGTGGCATGCAAACCAATGCAGTCTGACTGAAAAGAGAAAAAGCTGATATCTTTATAAAAATTGCATTGAATGCTTTGGAAAGACTTGATAAAGTCAAGTTGCTAAAACATTGTTTTTAAATATGCCATGGGTAAGACAACTATTAAAAGGTTGAGCAGAATATTGTAAAATCTAGATGCTTCTGAACTCTGATTGCTTCCCTTTTGCCTTTCAATCATTGCTTCACTTCAAAGAAACACAACTGGAAATGAGTGGGTGAAGCAAGAAAGACACAGAAACACCCATGGGTAGATGCACACCTAGCATCCACCTTCGAGAAGGGTGAGGAAGGTTTGGTTCTATGTCCAAGGTGTATGTGTGATGGTCACGTAAGATCCCCTGCTTCACTTTTTTTTTTTTTTTTTATATCTTTATTGATTTCAGAGAGAGGAAAGGAGAGGGAGAGAGGGAGATAGAAACATCAATGATGAGAGAGTCATTGATCAGCTGCAGCCCACAACACGAGCATGTGCCCTGACCGGGAATCAAACCCCGATCTCCTGGATCCCAGGTCGACGCTCAAGCGCTGAGCCATGCCTGGCCGGGCCCCTGCTTCACTTTGATTTTATGCACAATTGTGAAGCCCTGCTATACCAGATAAAGGGCTCCATGCAGCTGGAGGGGCCAAGTCAATTCTCATTTCTCCATGTTCTTCCTTGTGTCCAAGTTGGGATGATATCATGCTATTGTGCTGCCTAGAAATGTCCTCTCTAAGTGACTTGACTGGGAAGAGTTTAAGGGAGGGGACACTGATCCTCAGGATCCAAGGACCATGTTGGAACCTACATCATTCTCATCATAGGAGTGGAAATGGTGATCACACCTCACCAGCAGCCCCGTGACACAGGTGCACCTGCCTCCCTGCTCCTTATTGGAGCTACAGCAGACACCATGAGGGGACAGTGCAATCACCGTAGTACAGAGTTCCCATCATGCTACTGTGTTACCATCACATTATAGTGTTACCATTACATTATAGTGTTACTATCATGGTACAGGGTATCTATCATGTTACATTGTCACCACCACGTTACAGTGTTACTATCATGCTACAGTGTTGCCATCATGTTACACTGTTGCCATCATGATACAATGTTACCTGTATGGAGTGGCCATCATATATGGTGTTGTCACTGCACATTATTGTGGATGGTCACCGAGAACAGGCCGTTCTTCTTCACTGAAGACCAGTGTAGAGTCAGCAGACGTTATATCTGTGTGTCCTTCCTTTGCCTCAGGGGTGATGTCCCTTCATCCTGTCCCGGTAGCCTCCTCCATGAGAGTGGCTGGAGCTCGGCACAGGCCTAGGCCCTGGACCTGCTGTGGCTGGGAGGGAGAAACTCAGTGGGTGTGGAAGACTCTTCATGGCTGGTAGCTGGATGCTGGGAGCAGAATGTCCTGTTTCAGCAGCATTTGACAGAGGCCTCCCGGGGGGACGCTGACATGAAAACAGCAAAACTGATGGAGAGCATGCACCTGCTGGAGGGAGGCTGGACAATTACAGCGGGCGCCTGCAGCAGCCCCCACTCCGCGTCTGACTCGGGTGATGATGGATGCCTGGGCACTGCTAACGGGGGTTAAGCATCACTTACCATTCCAAGCAAACAGGGATCTGGAAAAGAAATGACTCTGCCTGATACTCAATCATCTATTTAATTAATTAAGAGCACACAGTGCTGAAGGAGGGCAGGAGGGGGCTGCCACAGGCCCTGGAAGCCCGGCTTCCTGATTAAAGAGCAGGTGACGGCACAGTGTGTGCAGGGAGCACGTTGCCCTTCGCTGCCAGGGCTTCTCGCTGCTCTGGGGGGTGTGCAGACCACTGCGTTTCTGATTAATGAGCTCGACTGCAGCAGAGTTAGGAGGACACACGGTCAAACGATGTCCCGGTTGCACCCCACCCAGCCCCCAGATACTTCTGGTCTATTTCTGATCTTCCCAACGATTATTCTGTTTGCAGGGTTTCTGGGCATCCACTCCGGCAAAACATTATGAAATAGTTTGGGGGAATCACTTATATTCTCACTGCTTTTGTTTCTAAGTCTTGGAGAGTGAACTGAGTTTAATTTTGAAAACAATCACTGCTTTTTCCAATATCACAGAGGATCCTTCTAACATCCCTCTGCATGGTGCAGTGTTTGAAATGGCCTGTCTTAGCTGATCCCATGCATCAGGTGACCTTGAGCAAGTGCCTCAACCTTGCTCAGCCACAGTCCCACCTATGGCACCTGCCTTCTTAGAGGTTTGTTCCCAGGGCCCAAATAATGTAGCCTGTGCTAACGTGTTTTGCAAATTTTAAATCGAAATACAAATGCGGATTATTATTATTGACAATTCATTCTTTTTACATTTGAACGGATGGACTGATGCAAGGGAAGGTGATTTCAATCTGAAATGACTGGCCGACTCAGTCAAGATGACTGGCCAGATCTCCAAGGATGCAGGAGACGTAAAGGTCACTCACGAGGCAGAGCCTGAAGTGCCTGTTTCTTCCCATGTTTGTTTTCGCTCAGCCCTGTCTTCTCTTTCACACTGTGTCCTGCCTCTGTGGTCACAGAGGAATCTGCCCCTCCTCGGTCCAGGTGTGAAGCTCTTGTTTTGGGGGCCCTTCTAGAGAGACCCCTTCTCCCTCACAGGCCCAGGGTCAGGTCCTGTTCTGCATGACTCAGTTCTTTTCTGACTTCACAAGATGGGGCAGGAGAGCCACAGCTGATGGGCTCTGGGCAGGTTCTGAAAAAGGTGTGTGAGAACCTGCCACCTTCTGCACGACATGTGCTGTGGGGCCCATCAGTCTCCGCCTGGTTCAGAGAGACAGTCTGCTGTCCTGAAGGATGCTTAGGCTTTCTACAGGAACGTTGAAGGGAAGATTCTACCTCTGAGACAATACCCACATCCTTAAAACTGGAACAGAACTAGCCCTTGCTTTATCATGGCTACAAGTGCATTTCTCATTCTTTGGGTTTAAATTTCATCCCAAGCATAGAATTACTTCCCTGGAATACACTTTTATACTCCCAAATGGCCAGACACCATGGCCCTGATCCTTTCTCTTGAATAGAAATGAATCCCATATTTTAGTAAGTTTGTCAGCCAGCCCCTCACCCTCCGAATTAGCCGCCTGAATCTGCAGTTGTGGCCCTAAGCCCTTCAATTCCCAAAATAGCAGCCCACCTCTCCCCAGCGTTTTCCTTCTCAGCAGGACCATAAAGCTGCAGAGCTGAGCGGCCGTCTCTGCCCTCTGTCCTCTGTCCTACCCCCTTCTTGCTCAACCGACAGCTTCGCTCTGTGGCTGCAGGAGCACAGCTCTGGGGCCCCGCGATCTCTCCAGACAGTTGGGAAACTCAGAGGATGAAGCACGCTGGTCAACAGAAGCCTGGGGAGCAGCAGACGGGAGAGCAGGCCTGTCCACCGGCATCCCCAGCCCTCAGGCCCACCTGTAGAAAGGGACACGAGGTTGGCAGGGCTCCTGCTTCCCTTTGAAAGAAACCCGGCTCCCCTGCAAGGCACGTGGGGCCCATTCCCGGAGGCCGAGCTGGCTTCCCCCAGACAAGCAATGCTTTTCAACAGCCTGGAAGGTGCCACGTGGGACACACAGGGCTTGAGGTCTCACAGAGACCCCGACCCCGGGCGTTCCCAGGAGGATGTTCGGCCCCAGGGTTCCTAGAGGTGGCTCTCCCTGAGCTGTCCCCGGAACACGCTTGTCCCTCTTCAACGAGGGTGAGTTAGCTCATCTGATGGGTTTCACGGATTGGGTCCCGGAACAAGATTGTGGATGAAGAAATAAAAATCCCCATGACTGGAAACTTAGGGAAATGACGGGTTAGTCCAGCTCTTTCATTTGGGGCCTTGGACCCCAAGAGGCTCAGCGGCTTCCCAGAAGCCACACACTCAGTTTGTGGGACGGGCACCTTTGTTGTTTCCAAACGTACAGGTGGCTTGAGCTATGAGATGCTCCAGATCCTCTGCTTGGTGCCGGAGATGGGGGGTCAGGGGTCGCTGCCCAGGGTCAGGGCTGGGAGCCGAGGCCACTCTGAGCAGCTGGCTGTGCGAACAGTGATGCTGCCTCCGTTGTTAGAGACACAAGCAGGGGGATTCCCGGAAGTCGCAGCAGTTGGTAGGAACAGGCTCATCTTTTCTCCTGGTCCCAAGATAATGGAGGTTGTGTGAGGGATGGGACAGTCCTGGCTCGGCAAGAACCTTGATGTGGTCCCAGACGGATGTGTGGCCAGGGGCTTGAGAAAGGGGGGAGGGAGCCTCACAAGCAGGCCCTGCCCAGGGCCGCTGCAGGTCAGGGTGTGTGAATGGTCTGGAACTGGGGAGTGTCTGTGGCCCAGAGCCACAGGGAGTCAGGGGCCAGCCTCCAGGAGCCTGGGAAAGACCAGCTCCCTCATCGAAGGCCTGGCCTGCAGGGGATCGCTGCCCGGGAATATGGGTGTCTCTCCTTGGAGCGGTGCAGACACGCATGTGAGTCCAAGGCTCACGGAAGAATGTCTGCGAGACCAGCTCTGTGAGGATGCAGGCAGGGAGACGGGGGTGGGGATGGTATCTAGAGAGTCATGCTTTAGTAGGGCCTTGACAGGGTGGAGAAGGGCCCTCAGATCACGAGACTGAGACAGGCTGATGCACAGAACAGGCTGGGATGAAGTGAAAAAGTGTAAAACGTGACAGGGCCACGCATGTCCCACTCACTGACCCCCGAGGGGCACTGGGCCGGGGAGTAACACTGACGGGCTGCGAGTCCCTCATGTACCCTTGATAGGGGTATGGGGACACACAGTGTGTAAACGTGGACAGCCCCTCAGTTTCTGTCCCAGCCTCTCCACCTGCTGACGACCTGTGTGCACAGGTGTCTCTGTGGCAGGGGGAGGACCTGCCCCTCCCTCCTGGTGTCCCCAGACTAACACTGCACCGTCTCCGACTTCCTTGTTCCTGGGGTTTGATGTGGATTAATGAGTACACCAGGGACCCACCCGCTGTAGGACCCAAGACAGACAGGGAGCAGCAGAGACCAGGGTGGTCATGGGGTTGCCAGGGGTACTTTTTGAGCAGAATCTCATCAAAGGCCTGGCCTTCTGGGAACAGTTAGAAAGGCCTGGAAGATGAGCCTCTCATGGACACCTTGTGGCCAGTCTCCCTGTCCTCCTTGCCCCCTGCAGTCCCCCTGTTCCCTGCAGCCCCCCATCCCCTGAAGCCCCAGCAACACAGAGGTGGGTGGAAGGGAGTCTGCAATGTGGGGTCAGCCAGGTTCCCCACATAGAGAGGGTTCTCTCTGAAGTCCTGGCTGTGGGCCGGCAGCCAGGCCCCAGGTCCCCCTTGGAGCAGAGCCATGGATTCATGCTGGATAATTAGAGCAGAGACTGTAGGGCCCGTGCCACCCGCTGGAGCTCTTCCCTTTCCTAATGGTGGAGCGGTTCAGAGAAAATGCAACAGGGTTGAGTCACAATTAGAGTCACGCCCAGCTCTTGCTAGGCTGACTCGAGCCAAGTGCTCTGAATCGGACGGAGTGAGCAGGACAGGCTGAGAGGGCGGGGAGCTCGGCCCCTACGCCCAGGCACCCGGAGCGCCGGGGCATAGTTTGGGGCTGTTTGGCTGAACACCAGTCCCGAGTTTGACCCTGAGAAGGTGACTTCTCCCTGACACGCAGCCTGTTCGTGTGTTGTTAGCTTTTGGTTAATGGTTAACAGCCTCCAAATGGCCAGCGTCTACCTTGCAGCCCCCTCCCCAGTCCTGATCCCTTAAACCTGAAACCTGTGAACAGGGGCCAGGGCCGGTGGAGGCTCCCTGCAAACTGTGTCAGAACACCTGTCCCTGTTCCCTGGGCTTGGTCAGCACAACTGCTCCTGTCCCCTGAGCTTGGTCAGCACCCCTGGGCTTGGTCAGCACACCTGTCCCTGTCCACTGGGCTTGGTCAGCACACCTGTCCCTGTCCCCTGAGCTTGGTCAGTACCCCTGGGCTTGGTCAGCGCACCTGTCCCTGTCTACTGGGCTTGGTCAGCACACCTGTCCCTGTCCCCTGGGCTTGGTCAGCACACCTGTCCCAGTTTCCTGGGCTTGGTCAGCACACTTGCCCCTGTCCACTGTGCCACACTGTACCTGGGGAGATTCAGGGGCCACCGCTGTGGGAGAAACAGGCTGGGTGCAGGCCTGAAGGTGCAGGTCTCACCGTCCCAGGACCACCCTAGATGGCCTGCCTGTTGGGTAAGCGAGGGGTGTCTGGACGGTCCATGTGCAACCAGAGGCCAACCTGGCTTTTTTATTTACCTTATCTAAATAATTCAGGTGAGTGAAACAAAGTCCCCATTTCTTGCCTAGAAAACAAAGCTCCTGCAGGTTCACCTCACCGAGCAGGGAGAAGCTGACTTCCAACAGGGCTCAGCCGACAGAGGGGCCACTGGGAGCAAGGCAGACGCAGGGCCGGTCAGAACGGGCCCAGGGCACATGGAGGCGGGCACGCGCCTGCCAACCCCTCGTCTCCACCCCGTGACAAAACCCACAGAAACAGAAACATACGAGGCCCCAAGTATCCCTCTTCTGAGTGCCTCCCTCTGCTCCTTCAGATTTCTAACTCCAGCGTTGCCCGGCATCTCTTCCCTGGGCACTCGGCCTCTGAGTTTCCGAATCAACAAAACCACACGGGCCACCATCACCTTTCTGTGGCTCCCAAGAACCCTGCCCTTGTAACCTTCTAGTCAGGCAGCCGCCCCTGGGGCCAGCTGGGTCATGAAGCCTCAGAGGAGTTTATCACTCAGAAGTTTTAAAGAAATATATACAAATATTTTCCTTTTTTTTTTTTTTAATAAAAAACCAAACTTCCAGGCTTCTTCTGATTTCACAATTTGGGCCCTATCAGAAAAAAGCCAAATTGTCACACAGCAACTTGGAAGGTGCCTCTGTTGAAAGTCATTCATTTTGGCCGTTAAAGGGAAAGGGCTGGAGATCGGGGCTCCCTGTGCTCTGGGATCCCCAGGTAGAGGTAGCTCTGGACGGAGCCAGGAGCTCAGGCTCCTATGCCCCCGGGGAGCCTGCGTCTGTCTGTCTGATGTTTCATCTGTGCCCCTCACTCAACAGAACCAACCAGCAGTGGCCACAGGCCCAGAGATGACACAGCCCCAGAAAGTGCATTTGCTTTTAGGGACCGGAGCCTGTGACAGAGGCTTGGGGCCTGGCCCCCACAGTGCCCCAGCCCCATGTGGCAGGAGGTCCTGCAGGCAGGCCCCCCTGTCTCCTCCCCTAGTGGACCCAACATCACTGCCCACCCAGCGGCCTGGTCAGGACAGCCTCGGGCTGGCCTCACCGCACACTGGGGATTACGGGGATGACATCACGGAACATTCTGGAGCTCTGTGGTGTATTTATTGCAGAGTTTCCTCCACATCTAACAGCTGCTGTGCCGGCCCCCCCTCCCCACAGGCCTGTCCTCTGCTCAGCGGCTGAAGGACTGGAGATTCCCCCGCTGGAACCATCGACCCCGTCTACACTGACTCAGGTCTACACCGAGAAGGAAACGGAGGGAGAGAGCCTGAAAGGCCTGCAGTGCTGGGTGGAGTCACACACTGTGCCCCCAGCCCCCAGCCTCTGAGGCCCAGAGGGAGCTGGGTCGGTCCTGTGTGATGTCCAGCCAGAGTCTGGAAAAGAGGGGTCACTTGCTCAGGGGGGTGCTGTTCTCTCTCTCACGTGTTTTTAAATGAAAGGTGAATTTGGAAGTGTAGGCAACAATCCCATGAGTTCAGTTTGGGTTTCCTTCAGTGCTTGTGGGAAATCAGTCCCTTCACACTTTCCCCTAAGACTGCTCACCTGGGTGCTCACCTGTGACAATCACTCCCTGTGCAGGAGGGAACGTGGGGTCAGGTCGTGTTTTGCCTTCACCGATGGGGAGAGAAACACGGGAAAGTTAAACAGCCTCTTCAGTGGTCAGGACCCCAGAGGGCACCAGGAGGTGCAGGGGAGACTGGGGCTTTGGCCACTGGACCCTTTCGTGCCGTGGTTGTGCCAGCCCAGGTGGGGCCGGTTGTCTGTCTGTCTCTACTGCCCAGGAGCCAGGTAAGGGCAGGCCAATGTTCCAGAGGCCTGGGAGCATGTCAAAAAGATTCACCTTTGAAAAGAAACAGACACAAACTAGGCTCAGCCCAGTCCCTCTGTGGGGGTCACTCCTGGTGGAAACTCAGGAAGGAGGGGCCTCCCCCTTGGGGGAGTCTCAGGGAGAGCAGACAGGTGCCACTATGCTGGGTGCTCACGGGGCTCTGAGCCTCCTGCTGGTGTTGCTCCCACCCTGGGGAGGTGAGCGTCGGGAGCTGTGAGGGGCACACGGTTGCCAGGGCTCCTTAGAGTTAGATTCTGACTCAGCAGGTATTTGGGGGAGGGGGCAGCCCCCGTGGTTCCGACTCTAAGACCCCAGGCGACATGTCCCTGCCACCCGGATGCACTTTGAGTAGCCAGGTGGTGCAGCACCTTGCAGGCAGGGGCAGGGTCTGCAGCGCTCTGACGTCTGAGCCAGCTGACCTTCCTTTGGGAGGGGAGTGCGGCCGAGCTGGGGAACGGACCCTGGGTGGTGAACCAGCTGACTCACCGCACGTGTCCCTGTGTCTGCCGTCCTGCACTGAGGAGGAGGTGAAGCCCAGAGGAGGGACAGGCACGGCCTGGCCCCCAGGGAGGCTGCAGCTGAGGACGGTGACCGCTGCCAGCCAGAGCCGCCCACCTTGGAAGGGTTCAGAAGCAAAGCGGCAGATTCATGGCCTGGACCCGGAGGCGGGAGGGTGCCGGGTGCCGGTGACGTGGACGGGAGCGCCCGCTTCCTGAGCCTTCCCTGCGGGGCAGCCAGCGTGCCAAGCACTTGGCTGTATTAACACATCCGACGGTTAAAACGAACCCAGGACCTGGGGTCCCGTTAGCATTTCCATTTGCTGATAAGGAGCCAGGAGAGCCCGGCTTCACCCCTTACTGTCCGCCCAGGAGCCAGACAGTTCTCTCCAAGGGGATGGGCCCTCCCTGGCCTTTCTCCCCACAGTTTGAGCTCAACCCAGCCTCTGCCCCAGCCCAGCGGGTCCTCCCCACGGCCGCCAGCAGAGAGGCTCCAGCCACAGGTGGGGCTGGTGCAGTGGGAATCAGGCAGCCGAGGAGACAGCCTTGGGTGGACACGCGTGGAGCCCAGGCGTGGAGCCCAGACGCGAAGGCCTGACCTGCCTGGGTCAGCCCGAGGGCTCCAGGCACCGTCTTCTTCAGGTGCCCCAGGAATCCAAACAGTTCGCTCAGAGTCCCTGGCAGCCCCCAGGCTGTTGCTAATTACAGGGCAGCAGGTTCGCTTACTGTAATGGGTTCCTTCTCAGCACCCAAGGCAGGACTTCCAAGCCGGCCTCTGAGGGAACCAATCCCCAGCAGCTGTGCTGCCCCAGGTACTGAGATAGGATCTGCTGTTTGAATCAAGCCTCCAGGAGTCTGCAGGCAAAGAGGAAAGTGCCTGTTACCTGAATTAATGCAGCCAGTCAGAGGCCCTGTGCACACCCACTGACCCTGTGAACTCCAGCTCTCTCTGGTCTGTAGGAAACACCGGCCAACATCTAACCCCATCCTGCTCCCAGCATGCGGTCAGGCGGACAGCCGTGCAAACAGGTAGCTGGGGGAGGGGACACTGTGTGGGTCTCCCTGTGGGGCGGCCGCAGCTATAGATGCCCCAGGAGGAGACCGGGGTTGTGTGGTCCACCTGAGAGTCAGCCCCACTCAGACCCCCGTGTGGCTCTGGGGCATTGGCAAGGAGGCTTGTGCTCAGGACCACTCCCTACCCTGCAGGTAACAAACAGCCTGGCTGGCAGAACTCCAGCCGCTGCAGAAAAGGGAGCTTGCTGTGAGTTAGGGGAGGCTGGGGCTCCCAGGGGTCCCCAAACTCCACAAATAAGATCAAACAATATGCAGACCAGTACCTGGGCCAGTCAGGTGCTGACAGGTGGCAGTCTCGCGGGAGCCTCACAGTGTGGGAAGGAGAACTGCTTCCTAAGGGCCGAGTGGCTGGGCCTGGGGTTGGGCTGAGCCTGGGGTCGCTGGAGGAGCAGTTGCTCTGGGCTGCAGCATCTGTTCCCATTGGCCCCACAGAGCATATTTCTGGCAGACGGACCCAATGTTTCCTCCACTTAACAGTCCGGAATGAGGTGCCCTCACCCGGCCGAGAGCCCACCCTTCCCAGCTGCAGGCTCAGGGGGTTTCCAGGGTCCAGGACCCAGGGGCAGCAGGGCTGGGCCTGCCCGTTCCTTGCCCCCCTTCCCCCCACAGAGCAGGCAGCTGCCTCCTGTCAACCAGGGCGAGGTCAGGGAGGGCCCGAGCCTGGGGAACAGGCTGCCGGGCAGGCATGTCCCCACGGGCAACCCTGCACCCCTGAGCTCAGGTCTGCCCCCTCCCCCTGCAAAGCCCACCCCACAGAGCTCTCCAGTCTGGGCCCTGATTCCCAGCCTGGGCCGCTGCCTCTTGGGCGGCACGGTGCAGGTGTGTGTCATTTTATTTATTTTTTTGGTTAATCCTTACCCGAGGATATTTTTTCCACTGATATTTTACAGAGTGGGAGGAAGGGGAAGAGAGACAGAGAGAAACATCAATGTGAGAGAGACACACGGATTGGTTGCCTCCCGCATACACCCCACCTGGGGCTGGGGATCGAACCTGCAACCCCGGTACATGCCCTTGACTGGGATGGAACCTGAGACCCTTCAGTCCTGTGGATCGAGGTGGGAACCAGCTGCAGTGGTCTATCCAGTCACCCGCAGGGGAGCGTGGTGTTGGTTCCCGTGTCCGCCAGCTGCTGGGAATCTCCAGGGGCAGGGTTTTGGGCGAATGGACATCATTTCTCTGTGGGCTCTCTGGGTCTCGAGGACAGGCACCTTTAGCCCTGCAAGAAACCGCTGACCGTCCAGAGCACTGTTCCACTGAGCATCCCACTGGGAACACTCAAGTATTTTTTATTTTAGCCATTCGAACAGGTGCGCAATCGGATCCCGCGGTGGCTTCAGCCCGTGACTCCCTGAGGGCAGAGATATAAATATCTTTCCATCGGCTTGTTCTCTGTCTTGACAGCCTCTTGGTGAAGCGTCTATTCAGGAATTTTGCTCTTTTTAAAACTGGGCTGTTTGTCTCCTCACTACTGGGTTCTGAGTGTTCCTTATATATTCTTTGTTGGATGTGTGATTTGCAAATATTTTCTGCCAAGCTTGCCTTCCCATTGTCTTCACGTTGTTTTTGACAGAACAAGTTTTTCATTTCAGTGAAGCCTAACTTACCAGTTTTCTGTGGATTGTGCTCTTGGTGTCAAGAGTTTCCCTCCTCCGTCGAGATGTCTCTGAACCCAAGTCGGAGCCACTGGCCCCCTTGTGTGGGGTTTCGGGGCATCTGTGCTGCCGTCTTAGCTCCGGCAGCTTTGAACACTGGGTGGTGTGAGTCCTTCAACGTTACTCCTTTCTCAGGACAGCACTGTCTGTTCTATTTTGCTCTTCCCTACAATCTGTCCGGGAGTTTTACTAAGGTTGCATCCAACACGTGGGTAATCTGGGGAGAACTGACACGCTCACCATGTTACGGTTCCCAACGGAAAGCGTTGACGACTTCTGTTTGCATCCTGCAGTTGTGAGCACAGACCCTGGACACGCTTTGTTCGATTTGCAGCTACATGTTTCGCGTGTCGGTGCTCTCGTAGCAGTGCCCTGTTGTCGCTCCAGCTGCCAGTGCTGATTGCTGCAGCAGGTTAGGGTTCATTCTTACCTATGGGCCTTGCACCGTGTAAACCTGCTGAGCTCACAGATGAGATCTAGATTTTTAGTGCATGTGTCTTGAGGTTTTATGTGTAGACGATGGCATCTACGAAAAGGGGCTTTTATTTCCCCTTTTCTGTCCGCGTGCCCGTCACTGCCCGGCGAGGCTTCCAGTACAGCTGATGGGAGGGAGCGGGCACCCTGCCTCGGGCGTGTTCGGCGAGGGCATTAAGTGTAAAAGGATTCCATGCGATACACAGGGATGTACGTAGTGCAAATAAGTAATACGACGACTATCAGGTGATAACACAGGATAAACTGTGTCACACGCTCACTGTGAGCCCGTCTGGCCCGCCCGTCGTGCTGGGTTCTCGCGCTCTGTTGGTGACGGAGTTTTGAGCCGGGTTCCTGAGCGAGACTGATCTAGTTTTCTTGTATTTCCCCGGGTTTTGGTGTCAAAGTGATGTTGGCCTCATGAAAGGAGTTGAATAAGTTTCCTTCCTCTTCTATTTTCTGGAAGATATTTTGTAGAAGGAGTTTGTTTTTTTTTTAAATTTTTGGTAGAATTTGCCAATGAAATTTTCCCCTTGTTGCCCATCTGATGTCTTAGGTTCTGTGCCGATACCACCCCTTCGCTCCTGATGTTGGTGTTGTGTCTTGTTTTCAGTTTTATTTCTGCTCTTCCATGGATTCCTTAGGTTTATTTTGCTCTTATTTTTCTCATGTTAGATTCAAAGCTTAGATCATTGTTTCGAGTTCCTTTTTCTTTTATACAACATTTCATGCTACACTTTCCCTTCCAGCAGATTTTGACATGTTGTACTTTCACTTTCTAATATTTTCTAATTTCTAACTATTTCCTAATTTCCCCCCAGACTTCCTCTTTGACCCTCTTTGATCTAGGAGCTTTTTGTCTGATTTGAAAGTATTTGGAGATTTTCACGTTCTGGCCTCGTTATTGAGTTTAATACCACTAAGGTCAGAGAACATACTTGGTAAGATTTCAATTCTGTTTAATGCCTTAAAGTTTGTTTTTGACTTGGGATAGAGTCTATCTCGGTTACTATCCATCTTTCTCAGATAATTCAACATCTCTGTCTCCGTAGCAGTGGGGTCTGTTGACTGTCCTTCCCTGAAAGTTGCGATTTTCCTGGTTCTTCATGTGCCGAGTAATTTTTTCAATTATATCCTAGACATTAAAAAAAATAACATCACAAGACTCTAGAGCAGGAGTGGAGAACCTCCAGCCTGCAGTCTGCATATGGCCCGCAAAGCCATTTGGTCTGACCCTGCCCAGGCAACCACAGGTGGGACTCAAAATTCAGTAAACCTAGGAGTTATTTTCATAGCTAATTTTTAAGTCGATAATTTTCTATGGCCTGCAAATGATGTTATAAATATCCAAAAGGCCCTTGGCAGAAAAGTTTCCCCACTGCTGTTCTAGAGCATCTTTAAATTCTCTGGAAAATATTATTATTTTTAAAATACGTCTTTATTTCAGAGAGAGGAAGGGAGAGGGGGAGAGAGAGCGAGAGAAACATCAATGATGAGAGTCATTGATCAGGTGCCATCTGCATGCCCCCGACTGGGGAATGAGCCCACAACCCGGGCATGTGACCCAGAATGGAACCGCAATATCCTGGATCCTAGGTCGGTGCTCAACCGCTGAGCCATGCTGGCTGGGCTGGAAAATGTTATTTCTGAGTTAGCAGATCAGTCTGGCTGGACTGAAGCTACTACAGTTTCCAACCTGCCTTGTGTGGGTTGTAGTTCTAATGTCAGTTCGGTTTTCAAACTTCTGAAATGCTGTTCAGATCTGTCCCATGGGTACCACCGGCCAGTCTGGGACCAAGTGCCCAGAGGACAGAGTAGGGGGGTTTGTGTGCTTCATAAAGGAAGGTCCATTCCCCAGAGCCTGGGCCCTGTGGGCTTCTCCTGCCATAGCCGCCACCTCGGGATAGCTTGGGGCCGGGGGCAGAGAGAACAGAAAAACAAGGGAAAAGTGGGGTTCCCCCACTGTCTGGGGCGTTAGGAGTCCCCTCTCCTGCTCCATGAGCCAGGCCTAGAGGCTTCTCCTGGGTTCTGTCCAGATGTCCCGTCCCCTGTTGGGCTTGAGGCTACGTTAAGTGAAGCCAGGAACACTAGATGAAAAAGGCAAAGTCCCTGCCAAGTTACATCCCTGGGTGACACTGCTCTGTGCCCCTGCCAGGCCCGGCAGCTGCAGTTGGCCACGGGTGCAATTACGCCATCTCACCAGAACCAGACCCCCAGATGCAGTTTTGAAAATTGGATTTCGGTGGAATTGAGTTATTTTCTCATCGACCTGCCCTGAGACGGCATCTATTTTCGGCGCTGATGGGCCTGTGAGTGGCGAGATGCCTAAAGTTTGGAGCTGGTTTCCCTGTCCCCTGGGCTCCCTGTGAGTAGACATCTGCCCGTGTGGAAAGAACACCTCTCTGCAAAGCAAAACCCCACTTACCAGAGCAGTCACAGCCTAATCCACATTCCTCGCTCAGATTCCCAAATACAATGAAAAACTGGGAGGAATAACTTTTCTCTAGAATGTGAGTGAGTCTTTCTGGCTGAGACAAAGTCGGCATCATGCACACTGTTTAGTTGTGGGTGGATATCCTCCTGGGCAGGGGCCCCCCCGTCCATAACCACAGTGTGTGAGCCGAATGTCCTGCAGCCTGGCTCCGTAAATAAAAGTTACCGGAACACACACTGCTGTCTACACCGTTTCAGCTACACCAGCACAGCTGAGCAGAGATTGGGTGGCTTGTGAAACCTGAAATATTTCCTCTCTGGCCCTTTACAGATAAAAAATTGCCAATTCATCACCTATAGAATGTAATAAAGGTAACCAGAATCCCCCACCTGGATGCAGACACCTGGCATGCGTAGCCCCCGCCCCATTCCCAAGGCAGACAGTGCTAACCAGTCCCTGAGCAAGGCCTGCCTCAGGATCCTTCTTAACTCGGCACTCCTGGTAGCTCCCGCCAGGTGATTTAAAAGTAACACACAAGATAGAAACCATATTTCACGTCTATTCTGGGCTATGGTTTGCAGGCACAGACAGTCACTCTGGACTCGCGGTGCTGACACCCTTCCTCACAGTGGGGAGAAGGGGAGGTGCCCCAGCTGAGCTCAGCAACCGCAGGACCCAGGCACCATCCCAGCTGGGCTGGGGCAATGAGTCGTCCGTCAGGAGCCACATCCACGAGGTAGCCTTGTCCCGTGGTACCTGAGCTGGACCTTTCAGAGAGATGTGTGTTTTGAGTGTTTATTTTACAGCAGAGCCCCTGAGGCCCAAGGTGCTGGAGGGCTGCCCCAGGTCACATGGGGGCGGCCGCGCAGGTCAGATACTCCGGGGAGAGCTTCCCGTAGGTCTCAGCTTCTACCTGGACAAGTGGGAGTGCAGCCAGTTTGCTCGGGAAGGTGAGAAATCTCTCTCTCAGTGAGCACAGCTCGTGGCAGACTGGAGGGCGTGTGAACACCTTGCAGAGCGTGACCTGGGCTGGTGCCCACGATGCTTCCTGGGCTGCCTGAGTGTCTCTCCCGCAACAGGCCCTGTGTGCTGACGGCATCGTCCCCAGAGCTCATCCTCTCTCTTGGAGAACAGTTTGCCACACTTGGGGGCTCACTTCATTTGGAAGGCAGGAGTCACACCTGCATGGTGGTCTCAAGACTGTTCTGAGAAGGGGCTCGGAGGGAGGGGACTGGCAGCCTCTGTCCACTTGTCCCTCCTGGTCTCTCCTGGCAGCTGGAGGCGAGAACAGAATGTCCCTCACGTGTCAGGGGCTGTAGTGGAAACGGTGCTTCTGCGGTCTGAACACCTGGCCCTGCACATGCCGGCTGCAGTCCAGACGGGCCTCAGCACAGGAGATCTCGGTTTCCCCCTCTTCGAAGTCCCCTGTCTCACACGGGACCCAGGACCCCATGCTATCCTTCCCTACGTGCATCTGCGGCCGCTGTGAGCACAACTGTCTCTCCACAGGCCGGCAAGCGGCCCAGCTGCAGGGTGGGGCGGGTGCTCCGAGCAGCACGTTCTGTCGGCACCCAGAGGGAGCCAGCAGGCTGGCAAGTGTCCAGCGGCTCTGGTGCGAAGGGCTGGCAGCCTGCCCAGCCTGCGGAGCAGCCAGCAGGAGCTCCCAGTGACAGGGACAAGCCTTCCCCTAGTCCCTGCTCTGTCCCGCCCTCCTCCCTGTCCTCACCACTCCTGGAAGAGCTAGCTGGGGCTGGTTCTCACAGGCCCTAGGACCCGGCTGGGAGGCAGGACGTCACACATGCACACACTGACCCTCAGGCTGTGACACACGTGCTTGGGGACAGCCTGGCTCTCCAGGGTGAATCAGGAGTGTGAACCCTGAGAAAAAAAAGACCTACTAAGAAGGGCTCCTGGTGGCTAACTGGGCTCAAATTTTTTTAAAAAAAGAACAGAGCCCAGCAGCCGGTTCTGCACAGGGGCCTCTCCCGCAGAGCTCCCCAGGGCCCAGCCTGCACCCTGTCGGGCCCTGAGTCCTTATGAAGAAGGTCCTGGAATCCTGACTCAACCAATAGGACTGAGGCTTTCCCCACAGACCAGGAGCTGGGCAGCTCTGGCCAATCAGAGTGGCTCTATTCTGACCAATCAAGACAGTGCCTTTTGGACCAATCAAACTATGAGGATTTGGAGTGTTCATTTGCATGAGGACAGACCAATCAGGGGCCAGGGGCAGGGACTTCTGTGCATATAAGTCAGCTCCCCTGTGGCTTTGGAAGGCACGTCCCTTCCCGCCCTGGCTGGTGTGTGCCCCTGATTGCGCTGAAATACCAAGGATGTGTGCCTACGCTGTACCCCAATTTGGGGTTTCCTGTTGGTATTGACTTGGCTCCAACAACCCTCAGTTGCCAGGTGCCTGGAGACCAAGGGGACCGCACTCCCTCCCTAATGCTCTCCTGCCCAAGACACAGCCGAGACGCCCGGGAGGAGCTGGCCGTCCTGTTTATTGGGCAGTGGTTGCCCCATGCCAGGCACTGCTGGGCGGGCTCACGTGCCTCTGCGCTCACAGTGATTCCGTAAGGTAGTGGCCTCCTGTGCCCATGTCCCTGGAGAAGAGCCAGGGGGACTGAAGTCACAGCTGCTGTAACTGGACCAAAGCCTGAGCTCCTGACCAGCAGGCTGGACTTCCGAAGTACCGTCCAGCAATACTGGGAACACTTCCCGGTGAGAACGCTTGGGGTGCGAGGCCCACCAGGCGGGATCTCTCTGGGGACCTATGGCAGGTGGGGCCCTAGTGGCCAGCCTGAGTGGGTCAGAGTGCCTGCTGCCCACTGTGACCAGGGAGCAGTTCCCTCTGCAGCTCACCTGCACCCAACACCAAGTGCGTGTGTCTTGCCATGCTCACATCCCTGTAGGCTGGCGGTGGTCTTTCTGCCGCACCTTCCTCAAGTCCCCAGCCTGCAGAGCAGTCTTCATCCAGGAACCACTGGTCACTGCCACGGAGAGAGCCCATGAAAACATGCTGGCTTGTGGAGATTCTGCTGAAGGTGCCCTGTCACATCTCACTGGCCAGAGCAGTCCTCTGGCAGAGCCTGACTTCTGGGGGCCTGTGCTCCTGAGCAGCAAGGCAGACCCCACCGGGGTCTTTCTCAGAGACATTTCATACCTGGGTCCATCATAAGTAAACAGCAAACCCAATTCACAGAACAACAAAACACCTGAGCAAACCTCAGACATCACCAACCTCAAAAGTCCAAGAGGCCTGGGTGGTTCCCAGGCTGCTCTGAAGCATCTCTCTCCATGGGGCTTTCTCACCGGTCGCTGAGCTGTGGGGTTGACCTCAGGGCAGGTGACAGTCAGGCTGAAGTCCCCCATGTCCCCCCAGTCTATATCTGAACCTCTTCCATTCTGTTCTGTCATAGATTTTCTTTTTGCTCCATCGTGGGAATTTAGAGTGTGTGGCCTTCAGTGGGAGAGCTCCGTGGTCTGTGGTTCGTCCACACTGTTTCTCAGCACCTGGCCCTTTTCTCAGACAAGCAGAGTCTGCTGAATGGACGTGCCACAGGCTCCTGCTCCTAGAGACGGCCAGGGGGCTGCCTCCAGCTCTGGGTCATGAGTGAAGCTGTGATGAACCTCCCCCTCTGAGCCTTTTTGTGGACAAACGTGCTGATTTCTCTTGGGTAAACCTCTCAGACTGGAATTCTCGGTAGGTGCATATTTCTTTTTGTGAGAAAATGCCAAGCCTTTTTTTCTTCTCTACTGTTCTTCAGGACACGTCAGAATTCTTGTTGCTCCGTATCATTGCCAACTTTAAAAATTATTTGCATTTACCTTTTAAAAAATGCACAAATCTACATCGCCTGTAGGCTCGTACCCCTCCCAAATCAAGCCTTTTTCTGGAGCCACGGACAAAGGTGAACTGGCCTCTCTCAGGTTCCTCCCCTGCCCACCATGGCCACATGGTGGACATCAGGGTAGAGGCCAACTTCCCAAGGGGCAGACCCTTTGTGAAGATGATAGACGGGAAATCAAAAGCTGGCTCCATCAGATCCTGAAGGACAGAAAGCAGCTGATTTATGTTAAGAAAGAATCATGTACAGGTACAAGTGTGGCTTTCAGGCATCTCACCTGAGCTCAGGTCCTCGGTCCTCTGCTCACCAGCTGAGGCTCCTTGATCCTCACCGATTAGGAAAGAACATGGACAGTGGGGTTACTGAGTCCCTGGTGTCCCGAGTTGAGCTCAGTCCCAACCCCTCATAGGGGCTGGAGGGTGGAAGTGCTGTAGTCCTTCACTCTTGTTGCAGGTAGAGATTCCCACACCCTGGGGTCTACGCTGAGGGTGCAGGCCAGTGTGCAGGGGGCAGGGCACCTGGTCCCCATGCTTTTCTGTGACCTTGGGCAAGCCGGGGGACCCCAAGTTTCTTCCACTGGGATATTGGGGTTGAATTAAGTGATTTTGGAAGATGTTGAAGGTTTGGGGTATTATGTTGAAACACAAGATATTTTCAAGTACTTTCATTATTAAAATCCTACCACTTGTTGGACATCGAAGCAGTTACTTAATGTATGTAATCTGTTTGTTCTATATGTTCCTTATAACACACGGTAACTATCGTCTCTACCTCATGGTCACTCGATGGAGCCCAGGTCCTTCCATTCCGAGTCTGGGTCCTTGTTTCTCAGCATTTGGCCATCCGGCCTCGGGAGGGGCTGCGACCCTGGGTGGGTGTCTCCCCCACTCCGTCCCTGGCCTGCTTGGCCAGGGTACTGTGAGGCCTGGTGGAGACACAGCTTGAAGGGTGTGGGAGCCCGAGTGACATCCTGAGTCGATGCCCACTTCCTCTCTGAGGACCCTTGTCCACCAGCCGCCCACACCCTCCTTGGCCAGGCTCCCGAAGCCGCGGCCCTCCCAAGCCAGCAGGCCAGGGCTGCTCTGTACCCTCCCCTTCCGCTCCCCCTCCACCCGAATGAAGGGGCCAGGAGACCAAGAATTTTGTGGCTCACACTCCTGTTTATGGAACTGGAAACAGGCAAAGGGTGGGAAAGTGCTCCCTAGGATCAAAGCGGGTCCTTGAGGGCGGGCGGGACTCCGGGTACCCGCCTGGTGCCCCTTCCTCTCCCACCCCGGGCACCCTCCCCGGATGCTGGTGGAAGTCGGTCCTCATTTCAGGGTACCCTCGTCCGTGACGCTGTCCTCTCTCAGCTCCTGTGAACAAAACCCGCTCCGTGTGTGATTTGAATGTTTCCTTCTTTTCGCGGCTGGTAAACAAGTACAGTGCATTTTCTGAGCACGTTTCGTACACTTTGCTGCTTTGGAGGCAGCTTCCCAGACCTCTCCTTCCGTGCCAGTCCCGTACATGTTTCTTGAGGTTTCCTGCCTGTGTCTTCCTTCCCAAAGCCTTTAACATCTAAACGCAGAGAGAAAGCAAGTGTGAAATACGAAAACACAGCATACAGTTAGGGGCTAAATTCGACCATCTCTGAATCCAGGCACCGCAGGGCCGGGAGCCCCCCGGGGGGGCGGGAGCTGTGCCCGCACTGGGGGAAGGGCCGGGCTGGGCAGTGCAGACGGGGGCGGTATTCCTATATCCCCCAGGAAAGGAGGGGCGTGATGGGAGCCCTGGCAATGGCCGGAAATGGGGAAGCTCTGAGGGCTTTTGAGAGGATGAGCGACGTGGTAAAATGATGTCAGATTCACAGAAGATTAATCTGTCCAGGTCCTGCAGTGGGCTGGGTGGGGTGAAGGCAGGAGCCCTGTGGTCCCCATGGGGGTCGACAGGTGTGAGTTCTGTTGGTGCAGCCAGAACAGAGGGGAACAGGGTTTGGGGAGACTTGTAAAGCAGGTGACCTGGGTCCATTAGCACAGGTGCTGAGCGTCAGGACAAGACCTGGGGTGACGTAGACGGAGGAAGGGTGGGAGCTTTGAGTTTGGAGTTTTGAGGTGGAGACTCTCCTCTACCCCCCCTTCCTTTTTTCCTTCCTCTTATCAAACGTTTCGTGGAAATAACACAGCAGTTACAGGTTAACCTCAGTTAAATTTGGGTGGCACTCCTACCACTTGTTAATAACATTCCTAGGCATCCCCCCTTCTATTTTGAGGGCAACTTCTTCCAAATTCTGGACCTATGACTTTGTGATTGGTGAAAACCACTGTGGCGATTACACGAAGTGGCCAGGGGGAATGAACAAAAAATCGATGAGACTGTCGGTGTTTTTATTTCCACTGTCTGGGAACGTGGGTGCCTGGCTCGGTGGCTTGGAGGGGACACCGGCCTGCTTTCTGCAAGGGCTCCAGGCCGGGAGGGAGCGAAACACCTGATGGTGACTGTCACAGGGACCACGAGAAAAGGTGGAAAACTAGGACTTTCTGAGTGCCTGTGGCATAACTGATACCCGGAATCATCTCTCTGTGAAGCTGTTTCTTCAGAGGTCACCTTCGTTCGCCACCCGGGGTGAGCTGGGGGGATGGCCACCTTCAGAGACCCCCCATGCCCTCTGCAGCGGAGGAAATGCCTGTCCTCCCTGCCCTTCCTGCCCCCTCGGGCCCCGTGGGCCCTGGGACCTTCCCCGGAGGCCCCACCCTCACCCGGGACTCTGGATGCCCTGGCAGGAAGGTGCAGAGCTGACTGAGTCACTCGCTCTGAGTCAGCATTTGCTGTTTCTTGGAAAAGGAGCTGCCTGGACCCCCACACCGAGAGGAAGAAGACAACTCGGCACAAGGGTGCTTCCTCTTGGAGCATGGAGGCCACCTGCACCCTCGGGCGTCCAGCCCCTGCAGGGGAGGCGGCCTCTGTGCTGGGGGTCTCCCCCCACCCCCGGGTGGAATCAGGGCCACGGTGGCTTGGCCCTGCCGAAGGGGAGGTGAACCCCGTGTCTGAATAACTGAGAGCCTCATGCTGCGCGTGGGGAACGGGGCCCGGGAAGGTCCGTCGACTGGCCAGGTGTTCAGCCTGTTTGTCTTGATGACTGTGGCCGCCTGTCCCTGGTTCTCCGTTGGCCAGACGCAGCGCGTGGAGGAGCGGAGGGCCGGGCACAGCCAGGAAGGGGTTAAGGGAGGCAGGCTCGGGAAGCCCTCGCACCCGCATTCCGAGGGCAGTGCTCTCTGTTCTAAATGCGGACAAGGGAGACAGTTATTTTTAGGAAGCAAATGGTAATGATTAGGGCTTTGAGATCTAAGTAGTCATTTAGTCATAAAAGCTGAATTCAGATGCTGCAGAAAAACAGCATTTTCCTCCCGCTGATGACAGGGTTCCTTCAAGCGCGGCCATTGTTCGGGCTATGAATGCACAGGGACGAGGGCCTGTGCTCAGTCTCCGCCCGGGGCCCGCCAGGACGGGCACGCACGCGCGTCGGCAGGGAGGTCGGGGGCCTGTCCGCGTGCGAGCCCCTGCCTCCTGCTCCGTGGAGGCGCGAGTCCTGGTGGCTCTAACGGGACAGGGGCTCGGGCGGCCCTGTGAGCTGCGGCTGCCCACCCGGCAGTGCTGGGCTGGGCTCCGGGCTCCAATCCAAGGCCGACACTTGAGGGGGACCTGGGTGACTGTCACAAATAAACTCAACACTCAGGACTCCTGCTGACGCCTGGGAAGAGAGTGACGAGTCGAGAACTATGAGGGGGTAGGAAACCGTGCTGGTCACGGGAGCCGCAGAGCCCTGGGGGCCCAGGGGCAAGGGGCAGGCTCCGAGCGACCAGGCCTGCCTGGGGGACAAAGGCAGTGCGAGAGGTTCCCCAGATCGTTAGATGGGAAACACCATGGGCCTGACTTTGTAGTTTATTTTCGGCTTCCCACCTGCCTGTTTCACTCCGGGTGGAATGCAGTTCTCTCTGCACGTGGCTACTACACAGGCCGGGTTCCCAGAAAGGCGAGATTCTATAAAGGACCTGCTGATAGTCATCGTAATTCAGGAAAACGATACCGTTTTAGGAACTTTTTGCCTTGGGAAGGAGGTTCCTGAATCAGACCAGTGCTGGTAGGGCTGGGGCAGGGGTGGCCCCAAGAAGGGAAGTTTAGTCGGGGTCTGGCGGGTGTGGCACAGAACAGAGGTCTGGAAACGGGGGCCTCTCCCCCACAGGTTTGCATGAAGCTGCCTGACAGGGACTCGCCTCAGCCACCAGCCCCGCCCCAGGGCTGTCCCAAGACGAGGTCATGATAGATAGAATGGGGGTCCCCACTCTGTCACCCATGGGGGAAATATTGACTCAAGAGATGCTTGGCCCTGAGGAGAGGTTGGAGCGTGATCTCCCATGGGCCTCTGCAACCCGGCCGCCCAGTCTCACCCGGGCCAGGTAGGAGGGACCTGTGCCGGCTGAGTGTGAACCTGCCCCAGTCCTGAGAATGGAGATTCGCCTGAGGGTCCCCTCCTCAGGCAGGACTCATCCCCTGGGCCATTGGAGCGCCGCCTCCTCAGGGCCCACGGCCACGAGGCAGAGGTGGATCCGACGCCATCCAGGCCCCACTGCGAGCTGAGCGCCCATCTGTGCAGGGTGCGTGGCAGCTCCCAGGGACTCCAGGAGAGGGAGGGGAGGGTGGGGTGCTTGGACCAGGGGCAGACACGGTGGAGGATGCTGACAGCCGGGGGCAGGGCAGGTGCCACAGTCGGCACGAGTAGTTTTCCCAGGTCAGGCACTGTCAGGCCCGAATCAAGACTTAGGTGTGCAGCGTCCCCCAGCCTCAGAGACGGCCTCACTCATGGCACCGCCCAGGCTGGACTTTCCCCACAGCAGGGTTTTGAAGGTGAGGCTTCTTTCCAGGGGTCCCAGGCCTCTGGGAGGGGGCACCCCCTCATTCCGCCTCCGTCTCGGGGCTCCCACGGACAGGCGTTCAGCTAGGCCCTGGCCGCTCCATCTGCTCCACAGGCCACATGCCCAGTGCCTGTATCTTCGGACACCAGCCCTGCCTGAGGCCCCTGGGTTTAGGAACCAAGACGACACACAGGCAGGTGCTGACATGTAAAGGTCAGGGCCCTCGGTTTAGATGAAAACACAGCTCCTCAGACCTCACGACCATGCAGGTGAGCTGGGAAATGGCCCAAGGTTCAAACTTCGCTGCTGGCTCCTGGGTCCGCAGATCTCCCCGTGAGTGACGTGCCCTCATGATGATGACCAGCCCCTGGTCTCCCCTCTTCGCGTTCAGGTGACACACAGCAAAACCATGGTCCTGTTCCCCGTGAGGCATTTACAAAGCAGGTCACTCAAAGGAGGGGCTGCCCAGCAAAGGAGAAAAAGGGTCGAAACTGGACGCAACATCGAGACCGCGAGCAGAGTCACAGGACACAGGAGGCTCGGGCGTGGGCTCCCCGCCGCCGGAGGGCCTGGGACATTGCCGCTGCTGCTGGAGGGACAGGAACCTGGTCCAGAGGAAAGCGGGAGCTGCCCAGAGGGAGTGACAGCAGACACTTCACGGGGACGAGCCCCAAGCTGTCGGTGACACAGGACGTTGGGACACTGGCGTGCTTGGACTTGGGACACTGGGATATTGAGATGTTGGGACGCTGGGATGTCCCTTCAGAGGGACTGTCAGGAGACGCGCGCTCCCTCTGGGCCCTCATGGTGCTGCCTTTAGTTCTGGTCTCATAATCCAGCCACGATTCTCTTGTTTGGAAAAGAAAGTCTCTTCTTCTCTCCTCTTTGTCCCCCTGGGTGAGAAAGGAAAGAAGAGCAGATGGAGTGACCGGTGTGAGACCACAGTTTATCCTGAGGGAGGCAACTGCAGAAGGAGGAACGTCTGTGCCGAGGTGGGGGAGGTGGTCACACCTGCTGGGCATCCCCAGTGTGTCCGGCCCTTGAACAAGTGCCTTCATTTCCCGCGAGGCCCTGCAGTGGACGAGTCAGTGTCCTGTTCCGCAGGTGAGGAGCCTACGGTGAGGACCATGAGTGGCCCAAGGTCTCTCTGCTGGTAGATGCTGGACCCAAGCCTGGACCCCCAAGACCAGAGGCCTCAGTCACCAGTGTTCCAGTGCAGAGCAGCCCCCAGCCTCACATGGGCACCCTCGGGAGGGGCACCCTTGCACGGGTCGGGTCGGCACTGTGAGAGGAGTGGGCTGTTTGTGGCCCCACCCCCAGGGGATTCAAATATGAGCATCAAACCGCTGGGAGCAGCAGGTCCATCTCCCGGCCTCTCCTGGGCCACACGTCGAAGCCCCTCTGCCCCCACTACCCCCTGGAATTCTGCTCCCATGGAGCCCATAGACCCTGCGCCACGGCTCCCTTTGGGGTACACAGATGTCGCCCAGCACGAGGCAGATGAGCTTTGATTTGGCGGCCGGTGTTTTAGGGAAATGACTTTCTGTTAGCTTGAGAGGAGGCCCCAGGGACCTCACACTGTGTTAGAGAAAGGACAGCGACAGTCGGGAGAGGGCCAGGGTGCTTCCCCAAGAAGCCGCGGTTGGAGCCCACACCGCCCAGTTCACAAGTGCCGAGAAAGGAGGGAGGGAAGCTCAATTAGTGTCATATTTTCACAGAGAGGCACGGATGTGGGGGAATATAAAACGCAGAAGGTGTGTTTTTTCAGACTGTTTGATGTTAAAGGTTGCAATTAACTTTGTAGAGGCGGGGAAGTTGGGGGAGAGGCGCCGTGGAGACATAGTAAATGCCGCTTAGAACAGGAAAGAGAAGAGGAGGGTGATGTCCGGGCCGACGTGGAGGGCTAAGAAAGCCCATTTCCTGTCCAGGACAATCGGCAGAGGTGGGGGCTGGGAGAACCACGGGCGCGGGCAGGAGGCCGCAATAAGGACGCATGGGGCAGGATCAGTGCTCGGGCCCAAAGAATGTCCACAGGGGAGTCGAGACGACGTGGGGTGCAGGAGGCGAGCCCAGCGCTGGCTGAGATCACAGGACAGGTTAGGAAGGTGCGGCAGGGGGAGATGGGGAACGTGAGCCTCTGCGAGGATGGGGGACGCACCAGCCAGGGGGTCCCGGGGCGAGAACAGGAGAGAGCTCCCTCCTGCAGTCTCTGAAATCCCAGGAGGCTTCGGGTTTCCACTGAGATGTCTGCTCAGAACGAAGACAAAGATTTAGAGCAAAAACCATTGCCGTGGGCAGCTGTGGACAGTCTACCCAGGAAACTGCAGACCACCCCCAAGGAAGCCCTTGCTGGCGCCCCGGGCTCAGCCAGCCCTCTGCCTGTCCACCTGAGTTTCTGATCGAGGCCAAGGCCTCCCCGGAGCCAGGCCCATGTATGATCCCCTCCCCACGAGTGTGGGCCAGGCCTGCGGCTCGCTCCTGGCCTGCAGGAGGGTGGACCATGAAGCCCGGGTTATAGGAGGCTCTGACCTGTGGCATCTCCTTGACGAGCTGAGCAGCCACGATGGGGAAGCCCACCTGGCACGGAGGTGTGGGTGGCCTCTAGGCAGCAGGTGGCCTCCAGGCCTTCAGGCGCAGCCAGCAAGGATCCAGGCCCCTCAGTCCTACACCTGCCAGGAAATGGCTCCTGCCAACCTGAGGGGCTGGGGAGGTGGAGAGCGCCCCTTGAGGGTGACCACGGTCTCAACCCGCCAGCGCTGAAGCTGGAGAGCTGGTGGTGCAGCCCCTGAGGCAGCCAGTGGCGTGGCAGGCAGGGCACGTGGCTCCCTGCTGTGGCCCTGCTCACGGGCAGGCGCGGGATGCGGGACGCATTTGTATCGTACCTTGTCTCCTATAGAAGCTCCCTCGATGGGCATCACCGGGTGTCCAGGCTCTGACACCCGCCCGAGGGGGAGTGTGGGCCTCCCGGTCCATGTGGTGCCACCCACAGCCCCGCTTGGGGCACGTCCACCATCACCGCGGTGCCGGGAGAGCCCACGCAGACCCAGCATGAGACTGTGACTTTGCTGTGCTTGTTGGACCAACTGGAAGTACTGCAGGTGTCACTGCCACCGTCACATCTACAGAAAGGACAGTGGTGCGGAGGAGACCACACGCGGCTCTTCCACAGGGGCTGCACCAACGAGCCGTCCCCGCGCGAGCCCGGCTCCCGGGGCCCGTGGAGCTGGGGTGGGCAGGACGCTCCACGCGCTTGGTCCGTCTTTGCTTCCTCTCGGCCCGGTGACTTCCTTCCTGCGATGGACGGGTTGGACCCCGCTGCCCCCAGTGAGGGGACGGCAGACGCCCCACCGTGGGAGCCTCCGAGGCCCTGGGAAGGCGAGAAATACGACATCCCTCTCTGAAAATGACCCTCGCGCCCGCGATTACGAAGAAACGTACGTCCACTTTGCTTTTAAAAGGGAGTAGAGAAAATAAAACCTGTTTACAGCTGGTTTTTGTTAATTTATTTTACCTTTAAACAAAGTTCATTTTTCAGTATAAAAGTGATATATTGCATTAAATCTAATTCAGAAAATTACACAGAAATAGAAGAAAGACAAGACAGTCCCGATGTGACGCCCGGAGGACTGTCCATCGCTGGCCCACGCGCCCGGGCCCGTGGCTCGCCTGCCCCTCCTTTGCGCCTCTCGTTTTCCCAGGCTGACGGGCCTCCTCCTGGAGCCGCCTCTAGAGGTTGCTGGGAAGCTTTTGGTTTGTCCCTTTGAGCTCCAGGACCCCAGTCCAGTGCCCAGGGGGAGCCCGTGTAACCTTTCATAGCGTCTTTTAGGTCACAGTTTTGAAAATACTCCTTTTATTAAACCATGGGCGTTGGCAGCAGGGATGGGGGCCGGGGCGGGCACTTGCCGTGTCTGGACACCGATGTGTTTTAGCCAGGAACGTGCAGGCTGCTGTGGGACCCTCCTGGATGCTGGGGGGAGGTGGGTGGGGGGGGGTGTGGCACGTGTCCCGTGTCCCTTGGCTGAGCTCTGGACACACTCCCGTCGCCATCGAACACGGTCTCAGTCTGCTAACCTCACCACTCTCTGCACGTAGGAGGCTCTGGACTCCTCCCTCCCAGGCCAGGGCCTCACCCCCACACGCTCCCTCTTCCCACGCAGCGTTGACTTCCCGTCTCCACGGCTCCGTCACACTCGTTTCCTTAATCGCCACCACAGCCTGGTCTCCTGACTCCACTCCCACAGCCCCCGTGTCCTTGCCCTCGGCCCGGAGCCCCCCACACTCTTGCTGGCTATGCTGCCCCCCCGGGTGCCCCCAGTCTCCCCGCGTTCCGGTTCAGCCCCTCCAGTGAGCACTGAGCCCGAGGACCCTGCACCCTCTGAGTCTCCACCCTGTCTCTCCAGTGAGGCTGCAGCTCCCTCCGCCTGCGGCTTTCTAGTGGCATCGGCAGAGCCCCAGCCCCAGCCCCAGCCGCGTGTGCCGGGTGGACAGGGTGCTGGACAGGTCAGGGCTCCCTCCTTCCCAGACGCTAAGTCTCTGGGTCGGGGCTGAGGGGGTCTCGAAGGAGACACGGTCACCCCTGCTCCTCACGGCTGGGACAGGGCCCGACACCCTCCCCACCTCGGGGTGCTCACCTGCGCCCCCATCTGCCCCGGCCGCCCTCTTGGCTTGACGCCTGCTCCCCACAGCTCCCCTGACAGCTGACGGCCGCCTGCTTCCCACGAGAGCAAGTCGCCTCTCTGCCCCTGTCCCCGGGTGGGGCAGAGACCACACTGGTTTTGTTTTTCTACGTGAAATGCACCCTCTATGATCTTCTGCAAATACAAGTAATTAGTATAAAGACAGTTGGAAACACTTAATTGAAAAATACAAATGAGATTAATGACATTGTCCCAGCCACCAGCCGTTTCTTAAACCTTTTGTTTGAGGAGGATTGTATTTCCAGCGACTGGAAAGACTGACTCACGTCACTGCAGTAGCCTCTTCTCGAGCCTCGGGCCTGACGAGGAAAGTAGGTCACCCCCAAATCGAGCCCAGGGGTCCTGCAAGGGGCAGGGATGGAAAATGTCAAGGGATGTCATCTCAGTGTCTTTTATTCTCGGTTAAAAAGTGGTTTCATGAAAAGGCACGGGGAGGCTGCTGAGGCACTCACTCCCGCGTCTGTTTGACACAGTTACTGGGGGGGCCGACTGGGGGTGCCGAGCGGGGCGCGTGCGCAGCGAGCAGGTGTCAGAGCAGGGCCTGGACGGAGCCGAGGGGCCGTCGGCACGGACGCGGCTCACGGGCTCCCTGACGATGGCCGAGTCCCGCGAGGGTGTTTTCCCGTAAAGCGCACGCTGATCTCGAGGCTGCATTACGACAGGCGTCCGTCTATCTGTCTGTCCTGACTGCTCAGGCTTTGGCTTTTATTCAGAGGTAGACGCGACCCAGGCTCTGTCCCGTCACAGGTGCAGCCTGGAGTCCCTGCAGGTGGGAGGGGCCAGGCAGGCAGCGCCCTTGCTTCTGACCTTGGCAAAGCTGCTTTGCTCCTGCGGGATCCAAGACGGCACAGTGAGCTCGTGTCTGCGGGAGCGGAGGCTGCGGCCCACCAGGGTCCCCTTGAGGGCGGTGCTTGGGGAGCGAGGCGAAGCCACGGGCTCCCGGGACACCGGGCTCTGAGTCAGCTCCTCACAGGGGTCACACCCGGGCAGCACTGTGAGGCTGCACTGCTTCTGGGGTCATTAGTGGCCTGTCCACTAGAGTCTCAGGGCCGAGGCCAGAAGGCAGCCCCAGGACCCCGGCTTGGCCTTCACACAGCCTCAGGAAGCTCATCTGTGAACTGGGGGTGCAAAGGTGGTGACGTGGCCCCCATGGGACAACATCCAAGAGATGGCAGGGTCCCTCTCCGGCACCGCCCCAGGTTCCGGCTGCCCCTCGGGGACTGAAGTGCAGGCTTCGCCCTTGTTCACACTTCCCAGCTGCAGCCCTGAGCTCTCCTCCCCGCACATCTGTCAGGAGGCGGGCGGACCCTTCCCCTCCGCACAGCTGCTGTGCCCTGGCCCAGAGGCGGCTCCAGCATCTGCCCCAGGGCCTCTCCCCACAAAGCCCCGGCCAGGTGACAGCCCCTTTGTTACCAGGTGTGAGGGCTGCCCTCAGAAACAACAGCTTCCAGCCTGGCTCTCGAGCAGGAGGGCCCGTGGGGCCCAGGCTGAAGCTCCCGCCCCTCCCCCTCGGCCTCATCCTGCCCCCGCTCTGCCCGAGCACCGGGCACGGAGCGCCAAGCACTGGGCACCGAGCACTGGGCACCGAGCACTGGGCACCGGCCTGGGGAGAGGCTGGACATGGGGACACAGGAGCTCTCTGTGCTGGGACAACAGACTCCACGGCCCTGCCTGGCCCGGGGTCAGGAGGTGGCTGTGGTGGGAGGGGCGCTGGCAGCAGATTGGGAGCCCCCTGCCCCTCCAGCATCATTTAGACAAACAAGCAGATGGCAGGTGTCAGCGGGACAAAGAGCCATCTGTGCAGCGAGGCTGCCCCACCATTCTTGCACAGCCGACTCCGTGAGAGCCACGCCCGGAGGGAGCACTGCCCCTCGGCCGGCAGGCCCTCCTCGGACTTCTAACGACCAGCAGCCGCTGTGCGTGTCCCGCCCCGGAGGCCACCAGCCAGCTCGGGCCGAGTGGCACTGGTCCGCGTGCTCAGCGCGTAGACGCAGGAGGGGCCTCGGCTGTGAAGTCTGATGGAATTTTTCCTCCGAGTGGCTCCCCCTCCCCTTTCTCCCTGCCTCTCGGTTATCATGCCCGTTGCCCCTGTCCTGGTGAAGCCCAGGCGTCCCGAGAAAGCAGCCTCAGCAGGAGAGCCAGAGGCCCTTCCCGGCCTCGCCCTGGCCCTTGGCCTGCAGAGCTATTTCTGGGGCTCGAGTCCCAGGCAGGTGGACATTTCTCCCAAGGAAACAGACTGTGCGCGGGGCCAGGCCGGACTCAGAGAAGCTTCGGGGTGATGAGGCACCCGGGACGTCTGTGGGGTCGGCCCGTCCGACCTGCCGCCTTCTGGTGTGGCTTCTGGACCCGGCCACACCAGGTGAAGGAAGGTGGCCACCAGGCCTCTCCTTGGCCAGAGGTCCACCATCACTCAGCCTCCTGAGGAGGGCAAGGAGGGGGTGTCCTTGCCCTGGAGACAGCAGGGGCCTGGCCTCTCTTCCTGGGCGTCAGGTCCAATAGCTGTTGCCACCTGGCTGCGCGGCCCCTCAGCTCTGAACCGCTGGTTCCCTGGGCATCCTCCAGCCCCTGGCCCTGGGTCCCAAGACACTGGCCCCTGAAGGAGACCCCCAAATATTTCAGTCTCCTGTCGGCTGATACTCCTGTAAACTATGACAAAAATGGGTCAGTACAGAAATAAAATAAAAATACAAAGACATAAAAAATAAGCCCCCGATTTTATTGTTAGCAGACATGAGATGGTTTCAAATAGTAAAATCAGAACGAAAGTAAAACAGGAAAACAAAGTAATTCACATAAACTCTACGGGCCATTCATCGAAAGCGTGCATGTTGAAGTGACGCTTAGAGAGAGCTCTCCTCACGGCAACGTTGGTCATTCCGTAACCAAACACGAGTAAGCGCGGTTTCTGGTTGCGTCCTGCCGGGGTGCGCACCTGCGCGGCCCTGCTCTCGGGCACGTTTCCTGTGACACGCCTCCCTGCCTGGTCAGGGTGGTGACAGCAGCCCTGGCAGGATGGAGGGACATCAGCAGCTTCTGTGCTTTGCTTTAATGATATAATAATCATATTAGAGAAAACAGCCGCCTAAGTAAGCGGTGGACGGAAGCAGGGATTTTTGAAACAATGTCAGCCAGCTAGGATTGTGTAACTTTTAGCTAAAATGTAGCAATAGGTACTCTGCTTTCAAAACCAATCAGTTTATATTCATGTTACAGTCACGTCTGGGTGAGCCGACAGTGAGAGAAGCGGTTCCAGCTTTCATCGACTTTGGGCCAGAGCTGCGGGCAGCGCTGAAGTGTCGCGGGGATGCCCTGCCGGGTGGGGTCTGCCCCGTGGGTGGGAGGGCACCCAGGCTGGCCAGGTGAGCTGCAGCTTCGGAGTGGAGTTCGCCGCCCTGGGAGCCCACTCTGGCTGGTTGGGGGCACTCCGAGGTGCTCGGGGCGGAGCGGAGAGGGAGATGGGGCCACCATGTGCAGCAGTGAGCCCGTGAGGGCGGTGGCTCCGGGGTGCACCCTCCTGGATTCTTCAGCAGGTGACTCTGGTGTGACTGTCACGTAGGGGACAGGCCTCTGCGCCTCGGCATCTCCTCTCCACAGTGGGTGTCAGCGCCCAGACTTCAGAGCCGCCAGCCTCCCTGCCAACCTTGCAGGGAGAGCAGGTCTGGCCGGGAGCAGTGACCAGGCCTCTGAGGCAGGGCTTTGGGACTTTGGGGACGTGAGTCGGAGCTGGGCCTCCACTGCCCTTTCTCCCTCCCTGTGACAGGAACTGGGAACAGATGGGACAGCCGGCTTTGCTGAAGTCCCTCCCCGGGGCAGGGGCGTCCCTGAGCCCTCGTGGAGGTTTATGAAAGGATCTATTGCAAAACAGGAAACAGTTCTGTTTTCTCTGAAATAAACCATATCAAACTGCAAAATACCCCTGAGTCATCTGGAATTCAAGACCCAGGAGGCTTATCGAGTTCTAGAACTGTCCCCATGCATGTCCTCCAGGCGTCGTGACAAATGGGGCGGCCGGCAACTTGAGGTGGGGTGGAGAAAACCGACCTTTCACCCTTGAATTCTGGCCAGGAGAAACGAAACAAACAAACTGAGTTTGAGGATGAAGGAATGTTTTGTTTGGTTCTGGGAGTCTGTCTGTGGTTGGGTCTTCCCAGCCTTGGCCAAGCCTCGACTGCGGGCCTTGCTGGGCCCCTGAGGGCCAGGTTCCGGGGGGTGGAGGCCGCCTCTGCTCCCAAGGCATGTCCCTCCCCCTCCTGATTTCTTGTGCTCCACCCCCGACTCTCACCCTCCACTCCCACGCTCATCCTTCCCTCCCTTCCTCCCATCCTTCCTTCTCCTCTGGGCACATCACAGACCTGGGTGCCAGGAGGTCGCACATGGGCAGGAAATGCTGGACTAGCGGCTCAGACAAACCCACGTGCCCAGGCCCACAGGAGCACAGTGGGGACACCCGCAGGGCACTGCCACCCCACGTGTCTCCACACCAGCCTCTCCCAGCCTCGGCTTTCGGAGGGGAGATGGCTGCCCAGACTGGTCAAACCTGGAGGCGGCGGGGAAGCTGATTCTGGGGGACCGCCTGCAGCATTCTCCGGGAGGTTCTCAAGCACATTCCTGTTATGTTGGACTTTTGATCTTCAACAAAGATGACCCAGGGACGGTGCCCACGAGCCCTGTGTCTTCCCTCCCTCAGGGCTGCCCTCGAGTCTGATGGCCTTCGCCCTGACGGCGTCGGTGAGAAGGGCGGTGGACACAGGGCGCTCCCACGGTGCTCTCAGCGGGTCCACACTGCCCCTGCTGTCCCCTCGGGTGGCCAGCCTGGGAGCCGGGCAGGACCTGCGCTGGACAGGGACTGGGTGCTGGTCCCACCGCCGATCCTCAGAGAGACACGCAAGTTTCCAACACCTGTTACATGTTAACTGAGTACAATGGTTATTACGTTGTCAAATTAATACTAATTACTCGTAAGAAACACATTTCTTGAGGTTTTTCTTTGTAAAGATACATATCTAGTTACCCGGTGGCTGATCTTTAATAACCAGTTGCTGTTCACTGAACACCAAACCTCACTCGAAAAGAAAAGGAAAGCAGGAATAGCCCTATGTCTATTAAGGGAATTAAATCTGTAATTAAAAACCTCCCACAAAGAAATCTCTAGGCCTGATGGCTTCACTGGTGAAGTCCTCTAAACATTTAAGGGAGAAATAAAAAGAATTCTACACAAACTCTTCCAGAAAATCAAAGTGGAAGACATACCCCCTGACTTATTTTATGAGGGCAGCAGAACTGACAAGGACACTGTAAGAATGTAAAACCATACACCCAAATCCTTCATTAACGTGGATACAAAAAATCCTTAAGAAGAGTTTATAAAATCAAATCTAACAATATAGAAAAACAATAGTATATTACGACCAAATTTACCTCAGGAACACACGGTGATTCAATCAGGGTTAATCATGTGATTCACTGAAGGACAAAGTTAATACAGAAAAATCACACGGTCATCTCAACAGGGCAGGACGAGCGTTGGAGGAAACCCAGCACCTGCTCCGGGTACAAACCATCAGCGGCCTGGTAACCGGCGTCTACGGGGAGCCTGCAGTGACGTCGCCGTTAGCTGAGGCTGGGCTTCCGCCGAGGCCAGAGCGAGGCCGGTGCCCACGTTGCCCACCTCCCACGGGAGGCTGTGGCCCAAGCAAGAGGGAAGGAAAGAAATAAAAGCCATCCACACGGGAAAGGAGAAAGTAACGCCGTTTTTACTTGCTGGGACATGGTTGTCTGTAGAAAATATGATGAAATCTATGAAAAGCTACTAGAACCACAAATGAGTTTATCCAGTTTGCAGCATAAAAGACCAATTATCTAAAAATTCATTTTATTTCTATGTATTTCCAACAAAGTATCAGAAATTTAAATTAAAAGCACAATGCTGGTGGAGATGGTTTAATCCAAAAGCAAGTTGGGAACATTAAACTGACTTTGGCAACTTAAAATTTTGTCTTACTTTAAAATAATTTTAAAATTTTGTATTATTATTTAAAAATTTTAAAAAATGTTCAGCTACAGTTGGCATACAATATTATAT
Organism: Miniopterus natalensis; assembly: GCF_054644295.1. NCBI lineage: Eukaryota > Metazoa > Chordata > Mammalia > Chiroptera > Miniopteridae > Miniopterus > Miniopterus natalensis. The sequence goes on along the minus strand of NC_142085.1, from coordinate 91,657,364 downwards.
TAGTTTCAGGGGAACAACCCAGCGATTAGACATTTATATACCTTATAAACTATGCCCCATAAGCCCGGTTCCACCTGGCCCTGTTCTCGGTTATGGCAATATTGCTGCAGCCACATCCCCAGGACTAGCCTGGGACCCGACTCCTGCTTCTCAGTCCCTCCCCCTCTCCCTCCAGTCCCCAACCCTCCTCCCCTCCAAGGACCAACAGTTTGTTCTCTGTGTCTATGAGTTTATTTCCGCTTTGTTTGTTCATTTATTTTGTTTTTAGATTCCACATATAAGTAAAATTATGTTATTTATACTCAGTCTTTATGTCATACAAGTAAATACGTTGGCATGATAGAAGTGAAAATAATTCAGAAAGGTCTGATGGCCGCGCGGCCCCCGGGGGTGCCTCCCGATGCTGGCTCCCAGGCACCTCTCCCAGAGCAGTGTCCAGGCGGGGCCCCCCCACCGGCCACGGCCAGCACCCAAGGATGTTGGAATCTGGAAAGACGAGTGTTCAGGGGTCTAGACAGAGGGCCCATCCAGCTCCACAGAACCTGCTCCTGGGGTGTCGACCACCTGCAGCGGGCGGGGGTCAGGGGCACCCCCTGCTCCACCGGCAATGCCGGCGGCCCCCCTCCGACTGCTCGGTGAAACGGAAATGGTGAAGCTGGACCAGCTGGATGTGGAGGGAGGGAAATGGGGTGTGAAATGGGTCTGGGCTAATGAGAGGCTGCCCATGGGCTGCCCTGGGCTGCATGTCCCCTTCCTCTGGGAGGAAGCAATCTCCTCTCACCCCCTTCCTTCCGTCAGCAGTGCGGACGCTTGACCTCTGAGGCTGGGGCTGTGGTCGGCGGCAGGGCAGGTGTGCAGATAGCAGCAGCCACGCGTCCCCCGGACACCTGCCGACCTTCAGCGGAATGAGAGCCCGTGGGACCCAGGGCAGCCACGAGAGGATGGGGGCAGCTGCAGGAACAGGGGAGGGTGGCCTGACCTGAGCACTGGACACCTGGGCCCGGGCCAACCAAGGAGGGGCCAGCGTCCTGCCCAGGAGGGACGTCCCCACGGAGGGAGCACAGAGGAGTCTTGGAGTCACCCACCGCCTTCGGCTGGCGATGAGGAGAGAGCAGGGTTGGGGGTGTGGAGGGTGTGCAGAGGGGCAGTGGGCAGGGGTGTGGTGTGGTGGGGAGCAGGGGGTGGGGTGGGCAGTGTTCGGGAGCAGGGGGCGGAGTGGAGTGTGGTGGGGACCTGAGCTTTGTCCTGCAGGTGGTCAGGACCTGGGGAAGACTTCACCTGGACCAACCACATGATGTGTGATTTTGGGGGGCTCCAGCACCTCTGGGACCCCGGGTGGCTGCAGGGTGGGCCAGAGTTTGGGCCTCGTTTGGATGGTGCTGGTCCATGTTTTGGGATGTGCTCCTCTCTCCCTGGTTCCGAAGCACTCGCAGGTGTGCTGGTCTGTGTCCGCGACAGCCCTCGGAGAAGACGTGCGTGTATGAGGTTGGGTGTGAGACTCAAGGAGACTTGGGATCGGCACCCCTGAGGCCCTTGGCTCCATTGCAGACTGACTTCGGCTCCCTCCTCAAGGGAGGCTGGGCAAGATGTTTATAGGTCCAGGTGCCTCCTGGGGACCTGCCAAGGCTGGGAAGTGGCTTTGGTCGTGGGCAAATACACCAAACCCCACGGACCTGAGAGCTGTCCTCATTCCCCTGCTCCCCGCGCCTTCAGGGCCCCATGGCTGCCTCCACTCGCATCCCCATGGCAAATGTTGCCGATCTCCCTACTGAGAGGCGTTAGATAGAAATGTAAAGAGAGAAATCCCAGACAGGTGGACGTGGTCTGCAAGGACGCTGGTGAAGCCACCACAAGCCCTGACCCCCACCCAGGGTCTGGCCACTGGTCCTGCCTGACTGGACTGTGCTCGTGCGGGTGACGGACCTTGAGGACAGTCTCCAGAGCACGTGAGCTAAGCTGGACCTGTGCCCTCCACACCCTAACCAGGGCACGTATGGCCAAGGGCTCCTGCTCTGGGGGTAGAGGGCATGTGGTCCCGACAACGCCCTGCCCAAGGGCCTGTAGGGAGCCACGGGGAAAGGGCTCAGCCCAGTTCCTGGGCAGTAACGAGTGTGTCTTGCTGGGTATGCGATGGAACAGAGAAGATGAACAGTGTGGTGTGTGTGACCGTGTCCTTAGTCTCAGGGAGACTGTCGGGCTCTATGAATGCTGTCGGCAGAGCTCCCGGTGGCTGTCCTGGACCTGGCCCTCAAACCTCGCTCCCTGACTAATTCCAAGGTCAAGCGCCACTAACAACACAGGCTCTTGGAAGATGGCCGATAAAGCAACACACAGAGCACGCCGGATTGATGAATGGACAGTTTAATGAATTAATCGATTAATCTATAGATGAGAAACTGGATTTTCATATAATATGGCTCTTTGAGAGGCAAAAAGTCCTGGAAAAGTTTCCGTGACTCACTGAATCCAAGAAGGACACCTAGGACTGAAGAAGAGATGAGACAAAGAAGCTTCTCGCAGTGATGACGTGGAGTCTGACTTGGAAAGATGGGGCCAGGGTAGCCAGAGAGGGAAGGTCGTTGGGTAATTTTGAAAAAGTGTTTTGAAGAGCCAAGGATGAGAAGAGAGGAGGAGAGACAGAGAGAGACAGAGACAGAGACAGAGAGACAGAGAGACAGAAACAGAGACAGAGAGACAGAAACAGAGACAGAGAGACAGAGAGACAGAGATGGAGATACAGAGAGACAGAGAGAGACAGAAACAGAGAGAGACAGAGACAGAGTCTTGGCCAGGGGCTGTTAAAGGAGGCCCTGGTCCGGGTCCGGAGAAACAGGAAAGAAGAAGATGTGGGGAGACAACGAGCCTCAGAGAACGGGGTGGAAGAAGTCTAAGTGCTACTTTTGTTTCTGGTCCTTGAAAAATAGAAACTCCTGGGAGTAATTATAGAGGCTGATTAATCTCTAAGCCCATTGTTTTTGTTAAAGTAAAGTTGGTTTTCCAGCAGACCACATACAAAGGAACAGGGTTCCTTGTATTCTTGTTACAAGGCCTCCGTGAGACTTCCCCTCTGGCCATGACGAAGCAGAGCTGGACCCACCGTCCTGCTGGGGCAGGGGCCATGCCGGACACCTGCCACCTGCGTGGAGGACCCCAGCGCACGAGACTGTGTCCCCACGCCCAGAATGTTCCACCCAATGCCAGCAGGGCCGGGCTGGGAAACCCTGACTAAATGGGCCGGGTCCCTCACTCCTAACTGACCACGCTCCTGTGTGGCCGAGAGCGGCAGAGATGGTAACTGCGTCTGAGGGCCTCAGTCATAGGACCTGAGGCCCACCGTCTGCTCCGTTACCTGGTTGCCTTTAGGCTCAGATGTCAGGGCTGACGAGCGGGCCCAGGGCCACAGCTCCTTGCAGACTCGTGGCACCGCCCACACCCCCTACCTGGTCCAAAGAGGAAAGACGAGTGTCTTCCTGGAACACACCCGGGGAACAGACACCGGACAGGTACCAGAGGAAAAGCTGCTGATACACTTCTCCATAACTGATACATTGTAACACTGCAGTCTGTAGACATTGTAATGAGTTTTGGGTCTATAACCCACGGTTATTTGGTACCTGGCCCTGCCCCCCATCAACATGACTGTAAAGGCGCAGCCCACGGCATTTATTAAGCACCCAGGGCATACCCAGATGGCTCCACAGGGACTGCATGTGCGAGGGAAATAGAAACAGGACCACCCCTCAAGGCGCTCAGTCCCCAGGTGGCTGTGCAGCACCCGAGGTGGGTGGGATCCCAGTGGACCTGAGCAGAGCTCCGGACACCAGGGCGGAGGGTGGATGCAGCAGGCCCGCTGAGCTCTGATCCAACAGTTATTCATGGCCTTGGTTTGCGCAGAAAGGAATTTAGGCCTGAACTCACTGTACACCCGAATTCACAGATTGGGGGCTTTTTGCATGGAGACCTGCTCCCAGAGAAGCAGCATTCAAACCTCCAGGACTGGGCTGCACTGGGATGCGTGGGGCACCGGGAGCCTGAGTGCCTGGCAGAGGATGGCACCCAGGACCAAGATCCCGGGGCAGGAGTGGGTGGGTCAGCACCCACGTTTGGTTTGTGAGTGCAGTTCCTGGAGGCACGGGGTGAGTGCAGAGGGGGTCTGTGGGCTGTGGTGTTGGTGGCAGACCGTCCCCCCATCACCCCAGGGTGGCAGCCAGGGTCTCAGGCACAGGAGACCCTGCAAGGCGGCTGGGAGACCTTTGTTTCAACCAGGCAGTTCTGGGAAATCTGGGGAGCTTGGGAAACGCTGGTTTACATCAGGAGCACCTTGACTCAGTTAAGGCCGAGGGAGCCCAGCTCCACCCTCCGGATGTCGGATGGAGTCATGCGTTCTGTGTGCAAACAGGCAGCCCAGCCAGCCAGCTGCAGCCCTAAAACCTTCCAGATGCACGAAGCAGCCACTGCCATCCAGTCCAGAGCTCATTCCCCGCACAGGGCCCACAGTGTGAGACGAGGCATGGATCTCCCATCCATCGTGGGACTGGGAACTTCCCTTCTCGGGGGCACGAGAGGCGGGAGGTTCCAGGAACTCACTGGGGGTGATCTTTTCCCCGGAACCCAGAGAATGCCACACGTGTTGCGTCTTCCTAAGCGCCCGAGTGTCTGTGTGTTGAACCCCCTCTGTGACTCCAGACTGTCCTCTCCCCCCACACCGTCCGTCTCAGGCACGAGCGATGCCCCCCAGCAAACCAAATGTGGAGACATTCGCAGGGTCCCTGGAAGCAGCCGCCTTTGGGTGACAGCCACCCCGAGTGCCAACAGCACCACACTCACCTGACTGGGACCGAGAGGCAGGCGGGCAGGTCACTGTGTCCAGGACAGGACGTGGCTGAACTTCAGGACTGAGTCACCGGCAGATGCTCTGAGATGCTCTGAGGAGCATCGTGTCTGTCCTCACACAGGCCATGCAGACGGCTACTTGGTGATGGGCAGACGTTTAGAGCAGGAAGGACACAGTTTTCATCCACTTTTCCCTTTAGAAACAGTCACCCCAGGTTGAGAGTGGTGTGGGGCGTCTTCACCTACCAGGGTGGGGTGCTGGACTCCTCTGGGGAGCCAGGTGCCCGGACTTGTCCCAAACGCGCAAAGATGCTCAGCCCTTTTGTCTGGCGGGCTCACTGCTGTAACTGGGGGTTCATACTGGGTGTGAGGAAATCACTAGGCTTGTAGGCAGAAATTTGGCTATAAGATGTGCATTGCAATGTGCTCTAGAAGAGGGAAGAATTTGAAACAAGAAAAAATAAATAAATTAAGGCCCACTGGTATGACATGCTAGAGTCAGAGGTCGGGACCCCAGGGGCTGGAGCAGGACTGTGGAGCCCAGGGCCAGCCCCCAGGTCACCTACCCTCTCTGTGCCCCCAGGACAGAGCGGGACGGTGGCAACGGCCAGAGAGGCCTTGACCGACCTGTGAGCAGGGAGCTCGGAGGACCCGCCCGGCTCGCCCGGTGTGGCTGCCCTGCATCGCGAGCGACAGCCGGCTCTCGGGGTTGCGTTTCACGCTATGAAGATCACGCACATAGGTCAGAAGACATGGACATAAGGTCTGACCCGCAGGCAGGCGGACAGACGGCAGAGCTACGTGGAGGGTGAGGTTGAGGGGGTGTTTGTAATTCGCTCCCTGACAGATCTGTCTTGTTTTTGTGCTGTAATAATAAAAATCAACATTGGTGATTGTTAACTGTAAGCTATGAGTCTACAGCCTGCATGCAGCACCCGCAGGACTTTGGGGGAATCCCAGAATTTCACCTGCGGCGGGCGCAGGGCCGCCCCTGGGACTGGCCTGAAGCTCCTCAGCCTCTTCGGGGGAAGTTTTCCCCCTGAGTCACCGCGATCGTTTTAAACAAACTCCACAGAGGCGGGTTCCCTTCTTTTCCTTCTGTTTCCCCTCCTTCCCTCTCTCCTTTTGACTTTGTACAATGTCTTGGTCATGAAAACTGTGAGGGCAGAGGGTCACCTACAACACCTCCTTTCTCTGGGCCTGCCCCCAGGAGTGGGGACGTGGAGGGACCAACACAGGCTGTCCTCCGTGACACGCCCGTGAGTCAGTTATTTAAATGGAAACTTTTGCAAGATCCCGACTGGGAAATGTTAGGTTGATGCCTCGGTTTGCTCTCGGTGTGGGTTGTCTGCACCGTGCACCGGGCTCCCGCCCTCGGGGTTGTGCGGCCGGTGCTCCTGCAGCTGGCCGCCCCACAGCGGAGAGGGGCTTGCTGCCCAGCCTCCGTCTCCCCCCAGCCTCCCCCGGGGCCCCCTGCCCCGTGGCCCCGCCAGCTCCAGAGGTGATGACAGCCTCAGTCCTGGAGCCCCAGAGGGGATGACCCTCCTCCCCAGGGGATGAGGCCTGGGCAGGACCCGCCCACTTCCCCCAGCTTCGGGCTGGGCCAGGCCCCAGACTCGGCCCTCACATACACACGGTGACCTTGTCTCCTTGGTCCCTGGCGCCCACGTTTCCCCCTGGTCCACAAGTACAGCTGTCTGGGCACCGATTTCCCTCCGCCCTGCCCCCTGCTTGTGGTCCAGGCCACCTGGCTGATCATCCATCCTCATGTTCTTCCTGACTTTCCCACTCTGTGGTCCCCCAAAGACCCAAGTTCCATTTCCCATCAAGTCACCACCACCACACTCTGCCCGGGGTGCAGAGGGAAGATGAACCAGCTGGATATTAATGGGTCCTGAAGAGCTTATGTTACCTGCCCAAAGATTCAGGCTGGACCGTCCTGGGCACTGCTGGAAGGACACAGCTCCCCAGACCCCTGCCAACCCCCAACTCCAGCTGTGGGGATGGCCACGATCCACAGCATTGGAGAGGCCACGTTGTGTGAGGAATGGTGTGGACCAGCTGTGCCCCAGGCTCCTGTTGGGGTCCTAATTCCAGCCTCTCAGAAAGCACTGCATTGGGATCCGGGGTCTTAAAGGGGTGGCATTATCAAGCTTGGTCGTTTGGGTGGGTCCTCATGCGAAGTGACCGGAGTCCCCACAAGAAGACATGAGGACACAGTCGCACTTGGGGGAACAGCCATGTGGGGATGCGGGGAGACAGGCTTCTACACACCAGGGGAGAGGCCGCAGGACAGACCAACCTCAGGCTTCCAGTCGCACCAGGTCAGTGTTACGGCCACCTGAGCTGACCAGTGCCAGGGCACCTGTGTTTCGTTTGGTGGCAAAGGGCTTGGGGACACAGAGAAGAGAGTCCTCTTATTTAAATGTTTTGATTCTTTGAAATTTCCATTAACTTGTTTTCTCTCTTCTTACTCTCCTTATCATCCAGGGATGGAGGGGGAGGCAGGTGTGAATCACTGGAACCTGGGCTCCCTGGAAAGTGGGCTCCCTGGAAAGTGGGCTCCCTGGAACCTGGGCTCCCTGGAACGTGGACTCCCTGGAACATGGACTCCGTGGAATGTGGACTCCCTGGAACGTGGACTTCGTGGAACATGGGCTCCCTGGAACGTGGGCTCTGTGGAACGTGGATTACTGCCAGGTCTTTTACTTGGTGCCTTTGACTATCTTTCAGGCAGGGACACATACCTGGCAGCAGATGCTGCCCTCTAACTTGGCTGTAGTTAGGACCACAGATATTTCCTAACCTGTTGTGCAATGAGATTTCTTACCTGAATACCCCTGGCAAGAGGCTCCTCAGACCTTCCCTCAACTTTACCCCAAGCCCTGGCCACAGGGTGGTCACCCCAGCTCAGAAGGCTCCAGCGTAAGTGACTTCACTGAACCTAGTCCCTCCCTTTCCAGTAAGGCCCGAGCCTGGGCTGGAGGAAGCTTCCTTACCCCGACAGGGGGGCAGTGCCTCGTGTGACTCATCAGGTTTTCTGCGGCAGTAATTGTCGGCGTTTCTTGATCTTACATTCCAGGTGTAGTGCTCAGCAGTTCACAATTTCACACCACTGTGCAGAGGGCTCATCATCTGCATTTCTTCTGGGAAGATGCAGGTCTCGGAATGGGTCCCTGGGAGCCCAGGGTCCTGTCCCCATACCTCACGTCTGGGCCGACTCCATTCCCTCCCATCCAGATGTTCTTATTGACCTGGAAGCTGGCCAACCCGAGAGAACGGAACATTTGGCCACAAAGCAGGCTTGTGCAGTCAGGTCCGCAGGCGCTCAGGACCGAAGGCAGCTAGAGCCTGTCCCTGTGGGGACCCCTCCCTTTGGCGGTTTCTTCCAGAGGGTCATCCACGCCCGATTTCTGCACTGATGCCAGCACCTCCCACGGCTGACACATTGCCCTGGGCCAGGAGTGCGCCGTTACACAAGACGAGACGCTCCTCGGGCAGCACTGTCGAGACACGCGCAGGTGGGGCTGGGGAAAGGTGAGCAGTGCAAGGGTGAGACACAGGAGGAAGCAGTCGGCCGCCTGGACGTTTGCCCAGCGGGTTTGTGGGGCCTGGCGGGCTCTTCCCTCAGGAGACGCCGGATGGTGGCTCTGGGCCGTCTCAGCGTGGCAGCCACAGGGTGAAGGACCTGACTCCACTCTGCCGTGGGCATCTTTCCTTACCTGTCTGTCTCATGATGCCTTTTCAAAGAGCTGACTGATTTGACAAGTGTTAACAGAGGAGGCAACATACAGTTCACGAAGAAGGTCATAGTGTTTCCTCTGCTGTCCCAGCACCGCGGACAGAGTGACCATCTGACCAGGCTGTGTGTCAGGTCATTGCAACAAAACACCACAGACCGAAGGGCTTATAAACAGTGGAAACTCACGTCTCATAGTCTAGGGGCTGCAAGTCCAAGATCGAGGTGTCGGCAGACTTGGTGTCTGGTGGGGAGTCTTCCTGGGTCATAGACGGCATCTCTTTGCTGTGTCCTCACGTGGTGGGAGGCCAAGGAGCTTGGTGGGGCCTCTTTTACAAGGGCACTAACCCCATTCACGGGGCCCCACCCTCATGACCTCATGACCTCCCAAAGGCTCTACCTGCTAACACCTGCATCTTGGGGAGTTAGAATGTCATCATGTAAATTTTGGGGGATACATTCCAGGGAGCCCACATGAATCTCTGAAGGTGGTTGGAGGGGCCTAGTCCTCCCCCCCCAGCTAAGAAGTGAGACACCATCCTGCACACTGTGAATTAGACAGAACTGAACCACATCTTTTTATGCATTTCAAGTAAGTTTTCTTCTTTGGTAGGAATTACTAAGATTTTATTTCTATCAAGGGATGAACTCTAAACCTCACAGACTCTGAAAAGGGGAGTTTTCCATCTTAATTTATATGTCAAAATGATGTAGCAGAAGAGGGGATCTGTGCAAGCAGAATAAACTCCTGACGCTGGTGAGTCACGTCATGAGGAGGGAACGGAGACCTGAGTAGCAGGCCCTGTCCAGTCACACACATTTGGTGGTGCTGGGTGCCCTGGTGTTCACTGGGGAGCTGCCCCAGGCCTCAGGGTTGCTGCTCAGTTCTCAACCCGACCCAGGGATCACCGTGAACAAATGTCCTTCACAGCCAGGTTCCTGAAGCAGCCACTGTCCGCAGTTCAACCTGACACTCAGCCGCCAAGCTGACACTCGGTCCCCTCCTGCCGTGCGTGGCCTCTCCTGAACAAGACGCCCCTGACCCCTCCTCCCGGGAGGCCCTCTGCCTTTGGCTCCTGTGAGTCACTCTCTTCATTTCTGTCCCCCTCAGACTTCTGGGATTCCCTTTCCATCGACACTGGTTACCCCCTGGGGCCCCAACCCAGCCCCCTCTGTTCTCACTGGGCGTGCTCCCCGGCACCCCCATCCCTTGTGGTGTCTTTGTCTTCATCACGACAGTGAGAGTCGTGCCCACCTCCTGTGTCTACATCTGTCCATGCATCAGAAGCACTGGGACATTGACGCAACCTGTCTGGGGCAGGGCCCACTCTGCTCTGACGCTGCTTGTCCCCCACCCTCTCAGGGACAGCACCTCCATCCACCTGGTCATCCACCACAGACCCAGGGTCACCTTGGTTCTGTTCTCACCCCGGCCTCACACCAGTGCAGGAATCACACTTTGTCCTCTGTCCTCTGAGTGCTAATGTCTGAGCCCTGCCATGTGACCACTGTCACACTTGTCGCATATCCTCTGCCACGTGTCCTCTGCCACGTGTCCTCTGCCACGGGACCTCTGCCACATGGCCTCTGCCACAGACTGAACCAAGGCACTTTTCTCTCCCACTTCCTCCAACAATGCCCAGGCTGTGGCCACAGTGACCTTCGCCTGTGCCTCTCATCCTGTCTCTCACTGGAGCCTCCCTCTGCACCCCACACAAAGCCTGCCTCCAG